>NC_080182.1:36262874-36535288 GCF_950295315.1 Erinaceus europaeus | reverse complement strand
TTTTTAAAATTTTATTTATTTTAGGGGCCGGGTGTTGGCTCATCTGGTTGAGTTCACATGTTATAATGCACAAGGACCTGGGATCTAGCCCCTGGTCCCCCCCTGCAGGGGAAAGCTTCAAAAGTAGTGACGCAGTGTTACAGTGTCTCGCTGTCTCTCTCCCTCTCCTCCGTCTCAATTTCTGGCTGTCTCTATCCAATAAATAAATAAATAAATAAATAAATAAGGAAATAAATCTTTTATTTATTTTAATTTATAGATATTTAAGAGATTACATGTTGTTGCGGCGGTCTGGTGTCGGGCTGCACCGCGGAGAAGAGAGCGGACATCCAGAGCAAAGGGGTACACAGATCTTTATTATAGGATGGGGGGGAGGTTTGGTTCAGACCACGTGGAGCCAGCCAGCAATGGCCGACCACGGGGGGAGAGCAGGGAGCAAGACCTCAGAGAGGGAGAGCCGAGAGCCCAGAGAGAGAGAGGGGAGGGGTGAGGGGTCTTTTTATTGGGAGACAACCAGGGGTGACGTGTAGGGCCAGGATTGGTTGAAAGGGGGCACTCTAGGATTTAGCGGGGCATAGAAAAACCTGGGGGCGGAGACTGCATCAGAATAACTCCTCAGCAACAATTACATACATTTAAATGTATATTTATTTAATTTATAGGACAAAGAGAAATTGAGAAGGGAGAGAGAGAGGGAGGTAAGAGAGGGAGAGAAAAGAGACACGTGCAATACTATCGTTGGGAACCAGAATCTTGAACCCCAGTACCTGCATATGGTAATGTGTGTGCTCAGCTGAGGCCCCAGGAATTAGGCTTCTTTGCTTTTCCTTCTCCTTACTTTTCTTTGTTATCCATGGAGTTTGATGCATAAGGCTGAGATTTGACATCGCCCCAGGAATAAAGGGCCAAGGACAAGGACTGATGTGTCAAGATCCCAGATTTCAAGCCTGTGTGCACGGGAGGCGGGGGAAGGACTCTGGGTGGGGAGGGGCTCATTAGCAGCTTGCACCCAGGCTGGAGGCCAAATTGCCAGAAGGCAATGAAACATTCTGGTCACCGCAGTCCTTGGCATCCTGTCTAAATCCTTCACAAGCCGGCACATTCGTGTCCCACCTGCCGCAGTTAGTGTGACCAAGGGCTTCCGCCTGACACCTTTGGACACCTGATGTTGAATGATGTGTCTGACCTGAAAGTTGGGGATATGTCATCTCTTGCTTTTGAGCAGCTAGTGACTGATGAACACAGGAGGCACAAAAGCCTGATCCTTGTGCCTCGGGGGAAGGGACAATTCTGTAAAGCAATTTACAAGCCTGACTCCCCATGGATCCGGTCAGAGCTAGCATTTGACAGGCAACAACAACAACAACAACAACAATGGAACAAGAGTTGGATGCATTCCCCTCCTTATCCTACTGTCCTCAGTCCACACAGGATTTTGTCCTGGGCATTATGCACACCTGTAACTGTCCCAGGGAACCTACACTGAGCCGGCCCTGTTAGGATTTACCGTGTGAGTGGCAGGGGCCCACGTGCTTACCAAACACCATTTCAACAGCAGCTCAACACTTCCACTGGATTCTCTTCCTTCTTCTTCTCTTCCTCCTCCCCACACACTCCCCCACACTTCCACTGCCTTCTCCCCTCCCCCCTCCCCTCTCTTTCTCTCCCCTTCTCCTCCCCTTCCCTTTCCCCCTCCTCTTTATATTCCCTGAAGCCCACGGGGACCACAGAGCCAAGTGCAAGGGAGGGAAGGATGAGGGTCTAGAGCTGAGCTGTCTGAAACAGCAGACACTAACCACAGGTCACAGCTGGGCACTGGGAATACAGGGTCAGTGCAAATGAAAGACTGCACAGTTAATTTTACTTAATTATAACTTAGGCATTTGTGTTCTGTTTGGTTATCAAGCATGTTTAGAACAATTTACTTCTTTTTCAATTGTAAATTTTCATATAACTTAAATTTTATGAGGTCAAGAATTTCCAGTGAAGACTTAGTCTCCAAGCAGCTGAGGAGGCAGCTCAGTGGTAAAACAAAGGATTCACATGGCTGAGGTCCAGAATTCAGCCCTCACTCTATATATGCCACAGTGATGCTTGGGTTCTCTCTCATTATCATTCTTTCTCATTAAATAATGTTTCTCACCAGGGCTTTGCTGGGGGGGGGGGTTTCACTCTTACACAATTTTACTACTCATGAATGGCTTTTCTCTTTTCTTTTCCAGACAGAAGATGAGATACAGAAGAGAGAGAGAGAGAGAGAGAGAGAGAGAGAAGGAGAGACAACAGAGCACTGCTTCCCCTTTGAGTAAGGTTCCCATGTGGTGACCAATACCATGGAAAACCACTTCCCAGTCCCCAATTTAAAAAAAAATGTTTTTTTTAAATAAAATGCATTGTCCAAACTGAGGTGTGCTGACTGTATAAAAAATGGATGTCAAACCCTCACACTTATGGGCATCTAATTTTTGACAAAGGGGCCCAAACTATTAAATGGAGAAAGAAGAGTCTCTTCAACAAATAGTGCTGGGAAAAATTGGATTGAAATATGCAGAAGAATGAACCTGAACTACTATTACTTCACCACACACAAAAGTCAACTCCAAATGGATCCAGGACTTGAATGCTAGGCCAGAAACTACCAAATACATAGAGGAAACATTGGCAGAACTCTTTTCCATCTAAATTTTATAGGCATCTTCAGTGATACAAGTCCAACTGCAAGGATGACTAAAAAAAAACAAAAAGAAACCAATGGGACTACATCAAACTGAAAAGCTTCTGCACAGCCAAAGTTACCATCACCCAAACAAAGAGACTCCTCACAGAATGGGAGAAGATCTTTATATGTCAGACATCAGACAAAAGGCTAATAACCAAAATATATAAAGAGCTCACCAAACTCAACAACAACAACAAAGTGACCCCAATGGGGAGAGGATATGAATTAGAATATTTGCCAAAAAGAGATCCAAAAGGCCAACAGACATATGAACAAATGCTCCAAGTCACTGATAGTCAGAAAAAAGCAAATAATAATAATACAACATTGAGATACCATGTCATCCCTATGAGAATGTCATACATCAGAAACAATGGCAACAATAAATGTTGGAGAGGTTGTGGGGGCAAAAGAAGCCTCCTGCACTGCTGGTGGGAATATCAATGGGTCCAACCTCTGTGGAGAGCAGTCTGGAGAACTCTCAGAAGGCTAGAAATGGACCTACTCTATGACCCTGCAATTCCTGTCCTGATAATATATCCTAAGGAACCAAACACACTCATCTAAAAAGATCTGTGTACACCTATGTTCATGGCAGCACAATTTGTAATAGCCAAAACATGGAAGCAACCCAGGTGTCCAACAAAGGATAAGTGACTAAGAAAGTTGTGGTCTATATACACAATGGAATACTACTCAGCTATTAAGAACAATGACTTCCCCTTCTTCACCTTGTCTTGGATGGAACTTGAAGGAATCATGTTAAGTGAGATAAGCCAGAGAGAGAAGGATGAATAGGGGTTGATCTCACTCATAGAAATTGAGGAAAAATAACAGAAGGGAAAACACAGCAGAACTTGGACTGGGTTTGGCATATTGCACTGAAGTATAGACGTGGGGGGTGGGAAGGCTTTCAGGTCCTAGTGCATGACGGTGATGACTTAGGTGGGAGGGTTAGAGCGTTTGTAGAAAACTGAGAAATTTTGCACAGGTACTAACAACTGTATTTACTGTCAACTGTAAACCATCAATCCCCTAATAAACAAATAAATAAATAAACTGGATGTCAGACTTCAAAGATCAATTATCAAAAAAGGTAATGTCATACATTTATTAATACTTTTAATATTGGTTGCATATCTGTATTACTTTAGTTTGTTAACAAAAATGTTACTAAAACTAACCTGTTTCTTCTTATTTTTAAAAGGAACTGCCAAAAGAAAGTCAACTTATATCTGTCATAAGAATACGTAATGGTTACAGGTGTGATAAGAATTGATGCAAGGATCTGAGGGTCCGGCAGGGCAGTGGAGCCCAGGCTCATAGCTCTCCAAGTAGGGACTTAGAAACCCTTAGCCCCAGAGGTATTGAGACGCTTCGGGCACCTGTATATCCTCTCAGGAATCTGCCATGTGTCCCCTGTGACTCCCAGAAGCTAGAGCCAAGGTGAGGATTAAGGTACAAAGGAATTACTAAGGAAGTACTCCCAGGAGGAGCTGGCAGGAAATTGAGGGACTAGGGGTGGGAGGAGAGGGCAGGCATGATGATGCAGGGTTTTGTTGTTGTTGTTGTTTTGTTTTGTTTTTTGCCTCCAGGGTTATTGCTCCGGCTCGATGCCTGCACCACGAATCCACTGCTCCTGGAGGCTTCCCCCCCCTTTTTGTTGCCCTTGTTCTTTTGTTTGTTTTGTTGCTGTGGTTACTATTATTATTGTTGATGTCGTTGTTGTTGGATAGGACAGAGAGAAATGGAGAGAGGAGGGGAAGACAGAGGTAGGGAGAGAAAGAGAGACACCTGCAGACCTGCTTCACAGCCTGTAAAGTGACTCCACTGCAGGTGGGGAGCCGGTGGCTCGAACCAGGATCCTTACGACAGTCCTTGAGCTTCGTGCTATGTGCGCTTAACCCACTACGCTAGCGCCCGACCCCCCAACGATGCAGTTTTAACAGACCTGCAGCAGGGAAGGCTTTCAGTCTGACCCAGATAGAAAATTATACTTGGGAATGTAAATTGGTACAGCCTCTGTGGAGAGTAGTCTGGAAAACTCTCAGAAGGCTAGACATGGACCTTCCATATGATCCAGTAATTCCTCTCCTGGGGTTATACCCCAAGGACTCCATAACACCCAACCAAAAAGAGGTGTGTACTCCTATGTTCATAGCAGCACAATTCATAATAGCTAAAACCTGGAAGCAACCCAGGTGCCCAACAACAGATGAGTGGCTGAGAAAGCTGTGGTATATATACACAATGGAATACTATGCAGCTATCAAAAACAATGAACCCACCTTCTCTGACCCATCTTGGACAGAGCTAAAAGGAATTATGTTAAGTGAACTAAGTCAGAAAGATAAAGATGAGTATGGGATGATCCCACTCATCAACAGAAGTTGAGGAAGAAGATCTGAAAGGGAAACTAAAAGCAGGACCTGACCAAATTGTAAGTAGGGCACCAAAGTAAAAACCCAGTGGTGAGGGGTAGACATGCAGCTTCCTGGGCCAGTGGGGGGTGGGAGTGGGCGGGAGGGATGGGTCACAGTCCTTTGGTGGTGGGAATGGTGTTTATGTACACTCCTAGCAAAATGTAGACATATAAATCAGTAGTTAATTAATGAGAGGGGGAAAATCAATTGTATGTCTCAAAGTTTCTCAAAACACAAACTGAATCTTTTTAATATATAGGCTGTGTATTTGATATGCGGACTCTCTCAAAAGCCTAGACCAAGTAGATTAGAAGCATCCAATAGCACAGCTATATACAAGATACTGGATACTGTACAGCAAACCATAACAAAGGGACTTTTCAAAGTTAACCCAATTAACAAATAATGTGATGATAACATTAACTATCGATTGTCTCTTTGAACCCTAAGACAGCAGGAACCTCACATCTCCACTATAGAGCCCCTACTTCCCCCAGTCCTGGAACCCTTGGATAGGGCCCACTTTCCCGTATGCATCTCCCAATCCAAACCAAATAATATTGCATCTGCCGATCACAACCTAACCAACGCAACGATTGCCACCTCAACATGCTTCACCTCAGACTGTGTCCAGAGACTTCACGTGTGGAATGACAATCCTTCAGCTTCATTACTTGGGTGAGACCTTTCCTTTTATAGTACGCTCTAATTTCATCTCAGGTAGTTCACTTTCTAACAAAGTCCCATAACCTAGATATACACCAGTTTCTGTGAGAGAGAGCTTATGTGCACACGTATCCATAAACTACTGCAACATATATACCTGAAAGCAGAAGTACACTAGAGTTTGCAGTGAGTACCTCCCTAACACTTCCTCTCCACTATTCCAAGCTTGGGAGCCATGACTGCTCAACAAATTGTTTGGCTTCGTATGTTAACTCTCTTTTCAGTCACCAGGTTCCAGATGCCACCAGGATGCTGGCCAGGCTTCCCTGGATTGAAGACCCCACCAATGTGTCCTGGAGCTCTGCTTCCCCAGAGACACACCTTACTAGGGAAAGAGAGAGGCAGACTGGGAGTATGGACCGACCAGTCAACGCCCATGTTCAGCAGGGAAGCAATTACAGAAGCCAGACCTTCTACCTTCTGCATCCCACAATGACCCTGGGTCCATCCTCCCAGAGGGCTAGAGAATGGGAAAGCTATCAGGGGAGGGGGTGGGTTATGGAGATTGGGTGGTGGGAATTGTGTGGAGTTGTACCCCTCCTACCATATGTTTTTGTTCATTAATCCTTTCTTAAATAAAAGTTTTAAAAATAAATAAAAAAAGAAAATTATACTTGAGAAGTTGTCCCAAGTCAAGGTAAGGGAAGTTGGCTTCCAGAGTTCCCCACCGACCATTCTGTGACCACAGGTCTCCTCAGCAGGACACAGAATGCCTAGGTACCTCCCATTTGCTGTCCACCTACTGGTAGAGCAGGCCCAGTAGACCAGAGTAGAGCAGACTACAGGTAGAGACACTGAAGCCACGGAGTGAGTGGCCAGAAACAGGAAGGAAATTCTGAGCTACAGAATCTACAGAATCCACTGTCCTTCGTCATGAAGGCCACCTGAGTCCATCTCTTCCCTGCTATATGAAGAGGAAATTTGAATAAGCAACTTCATGCTCTCTCCTCCATTTATCTTGTCTCTCAGATTCTTTCTACAGCATTTCCTCTATGAATTTAGGAAAACCCAATCAGAAAGGGCTTTGTGTCTTCTAGTCAGCTACAAAGGGAGCCATTTTGATTTTGTTCTCTGTATTGAACCTGCGCTTTTGCTTAAATATCAAACTCCACCTGCTCCTGGTTGTCACTTTTTCCTTTTTTTTTTTTTTAATTGGATAGGACAGAGAGAAGTTGAGAGAGGAGGGGGAGATAGAGAGGGAGAGAGAAAGACATACACCTGCAGCCCTGTTTTATTGCTTTTGAAGTGACCACGCCCCTCCAGGTGGGCGGCTGGAACCAGGATCCTTGCTAACCCAGTGTGCTTCCACCCAGCCCCCGTCTGTGCTCTTTCTAGACATTCTGATGTCTGTTACCTCTGGTTTCATGCTTTAAACTTTCTTTTTAATCCGTTAATTCCCTGCTCCAGCTTTAAGACATTTTATTTAATTCCCCTATGGGAAAAGGTTGAAGTTGGGGCCGAGTGGTGGTGCAGCGGATTGCGCACACATGTTATAATGCAGAAGGATCTGGGTTCAAGCCCCCAGTCCCCAGCTGCAAGAGGAAAGCTCACAAATGGTGAAGCAGTGATGCAGGTGTCTCTCTGCCTCTCTATCTCTCCCATCTCAATTTCTAGCTGTTTCTATCCAAAAAATAAGTAAAGATAATAAACATATTTTTTGTTAAAAGAAAAGAAAAAAAGCTGAAGTTCACAGGATCAAAGCTAGTACATTATCTTTATTGGAAGAACAAATCTTGGTTAAGATTATTTAGATAAAAGAAGCTATTTTAGACTAAGTGTACTTGACTGCCCTCATAAATATGACATCATTTAGATTTTTTTTTTTTTGCCTCCAGGGTTATTGCTGGGACTCGGTGCCTACACTACAAATCCACTGCTCCTGGAGGTGATATATATTTTTTTGCCCTTGTTGTTTATCATTGTTGTTGTTATTGATGTCGTTACTGTCGGATAGGACAGAGAGAAATGGAGAGAGGAGGGAAGACAGAGAGAGAGAGAGAAAGATAGACACCTGCAGACCTGCTTCACCACTTGTGAGGTGACCCCCCCTACAGGTGGGGAGCCAGGAGCTTGAACCAGGATCCTTACACTGATCCTTGCACTTTGCACCATGTGCACTTAACCTGCAGCGCTACTGCCTGGCCTCCCATTTAGATTTTTTTAAAAATTGTGATAATTTCTTTTGAAAGATTATAGGCTACCACCTCTAGGGAATTTGACTGGCATTATTTAAAAAATCATATTTCACTTAAAATGTGGTTGGACTTAACTCACATTCTATGTAAATTTTGGAGACTTTGATATTTAATAGGTTCAACTTACGATCACTCAGAGGTCTTAATGTGTCATACTTCATTTCACCAACAGAAACAGTAAATAATAAACATTAGAGGATATAACAACATCCAGTGTTGTCAGCAAATACCTAACATTTTAGCAGAGAAACTAAAAGAATCTGAAGACTAAAGATCACTTCAAAACTCAGTTAATCAGAGATAGCAAACCTTCAGCACAGACACTCCAACTGGCTGAATCTACATCCAGAGCAGACATCATCAGTTAACCACTATGGTTTTCCTTTGTTTTGTGTATGTTTATAAAATGCTTCAGAGTTCTCTTCAATTCTCAGAAGCTGATGGTTTGGGCAGGGCTCTTCTGGTAGTACTAATAGAAACCAACCTGAGCCAGTAAGGGGCAATTCCATACACACATAGAAAGGTGTCCCCAAAACATCAAGCCAGAGAATTCAGCTGAACCTCAGGAACCATTAGCACTTTTACTTTTATCTCTGCGTGATTCTGCCTGTCTGTTTCAACTTTTCTTTCAGTAGTCAGGCTGTAGTATGTTGCATTTCCAACAGGCTTGAGGTAATGTGGCCAATCACAGCACCCACACTCATTCCAGTTACAAACCCACAGAGTCTATCTGAATCTAAGAACCAAATTCCTGAGGAAGAAAGGGGTTGGCAGCACTAGGTCATGTGACCACTCCTGGCCCTATCAGCTACAATCCAACAAGAAGTGGTGAGGATTCAAAATGGCTCCTTAGTGCTTACTCTTCTGGAATGGAAAGTTGCTATCAATGAGACCAGTGATAACATTTCTCCCAGAATAAGCCAACAACCCAGAGATATTTGCCATTATTATTATCAATCAGTAGGCCATGGTACAAGACATAAAACATACTTTTCTCTCCAGGATCTAGATAAGTGCTGATAATAGATCTTCCATTGGTAATAGAAATGTTCTGTGTCTGTTCACTGAGATAAGATTGCCACTGGCCATATGTGAGAGTCTAAGCACTTGAAATGTGACCAAGGAGCTGGATTTTTAATCTTATATAATTTTGACCAATTTAAATGTAAATGTACTGAGGAGCTTCCATGTTGGGTCATGTACATCTAGGCTTTTCCAGTTTAAAGATAAGGGAACTGAGCTCCTCTGCCACAAAGTTAAGGACACAACTGGAAGGAAAATATATGTCTTTTCTCTCTTTTTAAATTTCCCATCTTTAGTAACTGGAATTGTGGGAGTCTGAATCATTTTCCGTGTTATTCAAATTTCTCGTGTTAAATACTCATACTTAATCATTTAAGTATCATTAATCATTAATCTTTGATGTAAAACTTTCTGAAATGTATTGCATAATTTCCCTATCTTGCAGGGAGATGGATGAGGACATGTGGCCTTAGTTGTAAACTTTTCTTAAGAATACAAACTTGCAACCGGGACCTTCATTTGTCATTCCAGCTGCAATAATGAGGCCCCCAGAAGGAGGCCAGGGGAGGGTAACAGGGCTGCCTTATCTCTTTAGCTGGGAAGGAGTCAGCTGCCTCCCCTTTTCTTGTCATACCCTGACATGGTAGCTTCTGACAGCATCCACCTTCCTACCCTAGCTCCATAATGAACCAAGGACAGGAACTTGATCAACCAGTGGGCTTAAATTCACCCACAATTCCAACTCATTAGTTCTGGGGGAGTCAGGTACACGGAATTCTGCATGGAAATTTTCCATAGTGCCAGGTCGTCCTCCCCCCCGACTCCCCCATAAAGGTTTTTAATGATATAAGTCTCACACAAACTGATCGTGAGCTAAATGCTATGAGTTTTCTTTTCCTTTAATTGTGCCACTCTGGCAATGTTGATATTGCAAAGCACAAGGTATCAAGGCAGGATAGAATTGTGCACAAAATGTGTTGAGCAGTGAAATTAAAAATAGGTAGAGTGTATTTTGATAACTTCTCTGAGTTAGTGTATCATCTGATCATGGAACAGAGAGAGTTTTATGAGTCTTGGAAATATTCAGAAACCAAAGTGAATTTTTAGAAAACTGAAAGGGAAAAAAATGTTTTTAAAAAATTATCTCAGTATTCACTATTCATATAGAGACTTAACTTACAGTAGTTGTATTCACTCAAAACATATCTGAGTGCCTGAGAACTGAAAGGATTCCAAACCGGGGACTTGTTAGCACAAAGTCCATGTGTTAAAGCCCATGGCCTACGACTGGAAAAAGCAAGATACTCTGATGGCCTTAAGCTCAGACCTCAGACTCCTCTCCTGGGCTTGGACAGAGGTTATATGAATGAGGGCTTCAGAAAGAAATCTGAGTTCTGCCATCAGCAGCACCCAAAGTCAGTAGATGACTGTGCACTCTGTTCACCTCTGGAGAGACAAAAATCCATTTTCTCAAAAAGATCTCCCTGCCCAACTAAATTCTCCAATGTTCAGGAATCTTTGAGAGTAAACTTCAGTTATCCAGGGGAGAGGGGGAATTTTTATTGGGACCAGGTAGTAATGCACCCAGTTGAGAACACATGTCATAGTGTGCAAGGACCCAGGTTCAAGCCCCTATTCCCCACCTTTAGGGAAAAAGCTTTGAAAGCACTGAAGCAGTATTGCAAGTGTCTCTCTTCCTCCTTCTCTATCTCGCTCTCCCCTCTCAATTTCTCTCTGTCTCTATCCAATAAAATAAAATAACTTTTAAAATTGTTTATGTAAAGTAGAACCTGAGCTGGAATTGGCGTATTGCACCAAAGTAAAAGACTCTGGGGTGGGAGGCGGGGAGAATATAGGTCCAAGAAAGATGACAGAGGACCTGGGGGGGGGCTTGTATTGTTATATGGAAAAATGAGAAATGTTATGCATGTTCAAACTATTGTATTTACTGTCAAATGTAAAACATTAATTCCCCAATAAAGAAATTAAAAAAAAAAAAAAGAAAAGAAAAAAATGTTTATGTAAAGGCATCACCAACAGACAAGTGTTCTGTATTTATACTTGGCCTTCTGGAACTGCCTAAGAATTTGCACAAGGGAAGCTCCCAGCCTGCCTATATGCTTCTCTGGAAAATAACTTCACTAAGATGACCATGTTATATATAGTCAAGTTTTGATTATCCACTAGGCAGGTTCCCCACACAGTTTTTTTTCAGTCCTCTGTTTGCCTCTCTCACCTCCCACTGACACATACTTGCTACAGCTTGTAGCAACTTAGAATTTCCCGAGTCACACTCTCCTGCCCCAGTGCCACTCAGTCCTGCCCCCCACCCCCCCAAGAAGTCTATAGATCAGAACAACAGTTACCTTCCTCTCCTCCAGCCTTCCCAAGGAATGGTACCAGGGTGTCAGAGAGAAATAGAGAACTTATTGGCAAGGCACTGAAAAACCAAACTCCTGTGTCTGCAGCCTGAAGGGGTCATTGTCCAGGGTGGGGCAGGGACATTCAATAGCTCCCCCTCTCTTTTCACAGTTTGGCTTCATGTTGTTGTTTGAGGTGCTCTGTATTCCCGAGGCATGTGACACACCCTTCCCTCCTCAAATCCCAGATGAGTACACACACAAATTCTCAAGACCTGTCAGAATTGCTTCGTTCCTATCTGCATTTTAGGCATCAGTGAAAGTGGTCCTGGAGTTTGATTTGGGGAATTGAAAGACTATCCCCAGGTCTCCTGACTTCTGAGCCAGAGCAAACTCTAAGCTAAGAGCTGTGGTTCTCAGCCTTGGAGTTGGGCTGCCTCAGTCTCAGCTCCAGAGAATCTGATGTGACTGGCCTGAGCCAAGGTCAGAACACTGAGGCTTAGGGCAGTAGCTGGGTGAGAGTGGGGAGAGGCTGTCCAAGATCCCCTCAGTGATCCTGAGTCGTGGGGGTGTTATCGCATTACCCATATGATCCCAACGTGCACCTGAGGTTGAAAACTACTAGCTTAGAGCCTCACTTGGCTAATAGTGACTAGTGACTCGTCTTCAACTGTGCGGCTGTGGCTCCACTAAATTAAAAGACATGTTTGACTAGGAGCTGGGGGAAATGTGTGTAAGTCAACATTTCATCCACTCAACAGACTTTTTAATTTTTCTTTGAGGGCTGCTATTAAAGGGGTAGATGTGAGAGTGCATAATGAAATCACTGACACGAAGGACACTACAACCCCTCGGACCTGAGCTCGTGCCCCCTGGAGTTTCCCATGGGCACAGTGGGCTCTGGCCCCTCCTCCTTCCTTGTTTACACCCAGCTAGTGACTCCTTATCCCAGGCGCCATGGTCTCTGGCTGCTGTAAAGAGTGCAGTTGCTTGAATTATGACAGTTATCTCTGCTAATAAAGTTCACTTTTTTCATGCAGAGTTATAAATACATATGCAGCTCGCCTATTCGAGGAGGCACGTGGGAGGCAAGACTGAGCTGTGGGCCCCTTCTAGAACAGAAGCCACTCCCTGGCACCTGCGCATATATAACTTTCCTGATTAACAACCCCCTTCCCCACCCCACACCCAAGACTCATGCTCAGGGTTTTCTGGCGAAAAGAATTTATTGTCGACAGCCCTGGCAGAGGAAATCAGAAATCGCCCTCCTTGACATTACATTCTGTCCTTGGGGGCCCCCAAATGGGTCCACAGTCAATGACTTGCCTTTTCCTGAGGAGAGATGGTCCCAGTCTGTGAGAAGGCCAGGGTGGCATTAACCTGCTGTACACCAACAGCCAATTGGAGCAATTGGAGATCAGAGCATTCAGCATCAGAAAAGGGGTGTGCGGGAAGGGAGGCCCACTGTGCACATCTGGACCACGCCAGTAAGTGTCTTAAATCAAGGGAGTGCTTGACGGGCTGGTGAAGCACCTGAAGACGCAGGAGGCAAACAAATTCAGCCAGTTGTCTGGAGGAGAGCAAATGGAGGGGTTTTCTAAAAAGAGCTTTAACTTGCTACTAATTGCCACACCACTGCAAACTACCAACCAGATGACTGCAGTTTTACAACTGAGCCTGGTATTTGATCTGCTTGCAGGAGATCATACTGTGTGGGTAATAACAGTTAGGCATGGTGAATGTTATGTCACATACTGCTTTAAAAAGAATCTAAAGCTATCTATTTTGATAACAAATATGTTTATTTGCAAAGAAAAGTAAGAATCTGGCAATGTGGGTTGTCTAACCAACAGCTCTATTTCTTGCTACTAAGTGTTGATTTGGGAGGAAAAAGGAGGGGTTCCACTCCTCCTTCCACATAACAGAGTGAGCAATGACTTTACCCTCCCTATCCCCTATTCCTTCAGTTGGAGAGAAATCTTGCTGCATCCAAAGAGCCCAGTCAATTTTCTGGGACTGGTTGAGGGTTGAGTCTGCCATGGACATGGTGTTACCACCTTCTCTTCTATATGGAGGAAGCGGACTTTCCAGAATCATTGTCCCTGTCCTGTATCAGGTGACTACTCACAAGAGGAATCTAAGCAAGATCTGGGGAAAGGAAGGTGTCATTCTACACCCAGTGAGCAGCTATGACTCTCTTGGTAGCTTCTTGGCACAAACCTGAGGCATTACACACTGAGGTGTTTCAGACTAACATCTTTCAGGGTCAGCTTCTCTGGCGCTTGTAGAGTTTCTGGATTCTTTGCTGCTGGATCATCCAGAAGTCACTCAGAATGCACTGAGTGGCTTTATTATTTTTTTTTTTATCCTTGACCCTGACTGATAGAGTGCCCATATGGTACATTTCTGACCAATAAGTGTAAGGCGAGATCTGCTGGAGAACTTCTCCTTAATCCTAAGAGATTGGAAGAAACGGCTTCTGTCTACCTCTGGGTGACACAGCATTTGAATGTTATGTCTACTACAGCTGTCATTATTTGCAGCCAGCCAACAGTAGAGCCAGGATGCAAGTAGAAGGCAGAGGCAAGAGAAAGCTGGAGTCCTGCAGCCAGTTGTCTTTTAATGTATGCAGGTCCATTCCTTAGTGAAGCAGGTACTAAGAGTTTGATATTGCTCCTATATTTTCTAAGAAAGAGACAGCATTCTCTTGTCTGTCCTTTCTCCTTCCTTTTTCATACTCCCACCTTCCAAGCCAACAGATACCCATACCATCTCTGTATCAAGTACATCACACACCATTTAAATAACCATGTGAGTTATTGGTTCACATTAATATGTCTGCAATATTATTGTATTTGATCATTTCTCTATCTCCCCATTATACTTTCAAAGAAACTTAAATTGCCAAGGCATCAATATGATTCCATCATTTGAATCATTTCTTTTTAATAGCTGTTTTTTTTTTTACTTTTATTATTGAATACAGACAGAGAGAAATTGAGATGGGAATGGAAGGTAGAGAGGGGGGAAAGACAGAGAGACACCAGCAGCCCTGCTTCACCACTCATGAAACTCCCTCTCCCCACAAATGGAGACCAGGGGCTTAAACCTGGGTCCTTGCACATTGTTATGTGAGCGCTTAACCAGGTGTGTCACTGCCTAACCCCTTTGAGTCACTTCTTACATTACTCATCTATGGGCAGTCCTCACCATGCAAATACAGACAACCCTTACATAGCTGACCTTAACAACTGAGAGCTAAACTCTAGATCAAGAGTGTTCTATACAGACCACATGTGTGCAAAAGTAACTGCAAAGTAATTTTCTCTGCCACTAGGGTTATTGCTGGACTCAAATGCCTGCACTATGATTCCATCACTCCTGAGGGCCATTTTTCATTTCCTTTTTATGACTGAGACAGAGAGAAATAGGGAAATAAAAGGAGAGAGAAAGAAAGAGACAAAAAGACAAATTCACCTCTCATGAAACTTCCCCTCTCCAGGGACTTGAACCTGAGTCTTTGCACATAATAATGTGTGTACCCTACTGTGTATGTCACTGCCTCCCCCCGTGCAAAATAATCTTTTTTTTTAAAGATTTTATTTATTTATTTATTCCCTTTTGTTGCCCTTGTTGTTTTATTGTTGTCGTTGTTGGATAGGACAGAGAGAAATGGAGGGAGGAGGGGAAGACAGGGGGGAGAGAAAGACAGACACCTGCAGACCTGCTTCACCGCCTGTGAAGAGACTCCCCTACAGGTGGGGAGCTGGGGGCTCGAACCGGGATCTTTACGCCGGTCCTTGCGCTTTGTGCCACGTGCGCTTAACCCGCTGCGCTACCGACCGACTCCCTCAAAATAATCTTAATAGGAAAAATCACAACCATTTCATAAGAAATTTGTCAAAATATTAAGTAGGGATAGTTGAAAAAAGGTGAAACTACAATAACTTATCTGGAACCAAAAAACACCTAGAATTGCCAAAGCAATCTTGAGGAAAAGAAACAGAGATGGAGGCATCACACTCCCAGATCTCAAACTGTATTATAAGACTATCATCATCAAAACAGCCTGGTATTGGAACAAAAATAGGCACACAGACCAGTGGAACAGAACTGAAAGCCTAGAACTAAACCCCCACACCTATGGACATCTAATTTTTTATAAGGGGGCCCAAAGGATTAAATGGAGGAAGGAGGCTCTCTTCAATAAATAGTGCTGGGCAAACTGGGTTGAAACATCCAGAAGAATGAAATTGAGCCACCTTATCTCACCAGAAACAAAAATCAACTCCAAATGGATCAAGGACCTGGATGTTAAACCAGAAACTATCAAATACTTAGAGGAAAACATTGGTGGAGCACTTTCCCACCTAAACCTCAAGGGCATCTTTGATGAAACAAACCCAATTGCAAGGAAGACTAAAGCAGAAACAAACCAATGGGACTACATCAAATTGAAAAGCTTCTGCACAGCCAAAGAAACTATCACACAAACAAAGAGACCCTCACAGAATGGGAGAAGATCTTCACATGCCATACATCAGACAAGAGACTAATCACCAAAATATACAAAGAGCTCAGCAAACTTAGCAACAAAAAAAGCAAATGACCCCATCCAAAAATGGGCAGAGGATATGAATAGAACATTCAGTACAGATGAGATCCAAAAGGCTAATAAACACATGAAAAACTGCTCCAGGTTACTGATTGGCAGAGAAATGCAAATTAGGACAACACTGAGATATCACCTCACTCCTGTAAGAATGGCATACATCAAAAAGGACAGCAGCAACAAATGCTGGAGAGGCTGTGGAGACAGAGGAACCCTTCTGCACTGCTGGTGGGAATGTAATTGGTCCAGCCTCTGTGGAGAGCAGTCTGGAGAACTCTCACAAGGCTAGACATGGACCTTCCATATGACCCAGTAATTCCTCTCCTGGGGATATATCCCAAGGACTCCATAATCCCCAACCAAAAAGAAATGTACACCTATGTTCACAGCAGCACAATTCATAATAGCTAAAACCTAGAAGCAACCCAGGTGCCCAACAACAGATGAGAGGCTGAGAAAGCTGTGGTATATATACACAATGGAATACTACGCAGCTATTAAGAACAATGAACCCACCTTCTCTGACCCATCTTGGATGGAACTAGAAGGAATTATGTTAAGTGAGCTAAGTTAGAAAGATAAAGATGAGCATGGGATGATTCCACTCATAAACAGAAGCTGAGAAAGAAGAACAGAAAGGGAAACTAAAAACAGGATTTGACTAAATTTGGAGTAGGGCACCAAAGTAAAAACCCTGGGTTGAGGCTGAGGGTGGATGTCCAGCTTCATGGGGGAGAAGGAAGAGAAGGGAGGGGATGGGTGGGATGGGACACAGTCTTTTGGTGGTGGGAATGGTGTTTATGTGCACTCCTATTAATTTGTAGTCATATAAATCACTAATTAATAGGAGAGGGGAAAAATTGATTGAATGTCTAAAACTTTTTAAAGCACATACCAAGTCTTTTTAATACATAGGCTGAGTCTTTGATATGTTGACTCTCTTAAAAGCTTAGACCAGGGAGAACAGAAGCAACCAGTGGCACAGCTCTATACAAATAATGTCAAAGGACATAAATTATGGTGATGTTGTGTATGATACAGCAAATCCTAACAAAGGGATATTTCAAAGTTAACCCAATTGCCAAATGATGTGATTATAGCAATGACTATCTATTGTCTTCTTAACCCTAAGATAGCAGGAACCTCCCACTTCCTCTAAAGAGCCTATATTCCCCCCAGTCCTGGAACCTCTAGGGTGGGGCTCACTTCCCTGCATACTTCTCTCAATTCATACCAAATGATATTGCATCCGCCGATCCCAACCTAATCAACGCAATGAGTACCAACTCAGCATGCTTCACTTCAGACTGTGTCCAGAGACGTCAGACATGGAATGTCAACCCTTCACCCCCATTACTCGGGTGACCTTTCCTTTCACAGGATTCTCTAATTCCATTCCAGGTGGTTCACTTCCTAACAAACTCCCAAAACCTAGATATAGACCAGGTCCCATGAGATAGGGCATATGTATTTCACATGTATCCGTAAATTAGGGCAAAATATATACCTGAAAGCAAAAATACACAATAGTCTGTAGTGAGTTAGTATAAAGTTCATAATGAAATAGTGTCTACTTAGACTTAGATACCCTCCTCACCTACTTCCTATTACAGTTCTCTCACTCACTCCAAAGCTAACCTTAGCAAAGCAAGAACTGCAAAATCTGAATAAGGGCAAGAGACTGGCGTACTTTAACCATGACTCTTTAGTCACTATCAGGCCACTTCATCAGCTGGGGCCCTTATCGGAGAGTCCAGAGATTCCCAAACAGACATGGCCTAGACCTCGAATAAATCCCTCTCTCCATTGATACCAGTCATCTATATCAGGAACAACAAAACAGACCCCTTTATGGGCCCCCAAAGGACCTTGCCCTCAACTTGGATCAGCAATGGTAGAGAATGTTCCATCCTCCAAAGGGAGGCTGGACAATATACTCTATGCTACACCTGAGGAAGATGGGTCCTGATATTGGGGCAGCTTGTAATGTTCCTACTGATGACCACAGAATGTGAGGTCGGATCTAGAGGGATGCAGAGGTCACATAGGCCCCTAAACTGAATATGGGCCCCAGATCACATCAAATTGATGGGGTTTACAGTCAACAATATTTATACCCCTTTCCCACATTAGGGAACTACTCTCTTCCCTGATCCAGCTTTCTGATCCTTTTTCCAGCCATGACATCATCTCCCCAGACTAGATCTTGGATCCACCTGCATATCAGATTTCAGGCTCAGGGGAAAAAAGAAAAAGAAAAAAATAGACTGGTATAGTCACAGGCCCTTTGGAATGTAACTAAAATATGCCTACTAGCTATCTACAAAATGGAGGACCCCCCCCCAACTCTTCATCTGCACTATTCCAGCCTTAAGGTCCATGATTGATCAACAATTTGTTTGGCTTTGCATGTTAACTCTCTTTTCAGCCACCAGGTTCCAGATGCTAGCATGATGCCAACCAGACTTCCCTGGACAGACAACCCCACCAATGTGACCTGGAGCTCTGCTTCCCCAGAGCCCTTCCCCACTAGGGAAAGAGAGAGTATAGATCGACCTGTCAACACCCATATTCAGTGGGGAAGCAATTATAGAAGCCAGACCTTCCACCTTCTGCATCCCACAATGACCATGGGATCATACTCCCAGAACATTAAAGAATAGGAAAGCTATCAGGGGAGGGGATGGGATACGGAGTTCTGGTGGTGGGAATTGTGTGTAGTTGTACCCCTCTTATCCTATGGTTTTGTCAATGTTTCCTTTTTATAAATAAAAAATAGTAATAATAAAATAAATAAAACAGTAAAAAAGAAAAAGAAATATGTATACTGTTTGCAGCTCCAAAATTCAAACACATGAACTACTGTCATCATGGTGTCAACTCTACACAAAATTTCTTGGTGACTTCTAAATACTATGTGGTATTAGAGTTTGAAGATAATTATAGGTGAGTCTCTGCATCTTACCTCTGGGATGCAGACAGTTATATTCTATGAATTCTCCAATCAGGGTGAGTACTGATTACCTAAAGTGTCACTCTTCTTCCCCAGGCTCCCCTTAAACACCCCAAATCTTCTGAATTGGCATTAGACTTATTCTAGGAAGAAGTCAAGAGGACTTGTGAGGTTCGAATTTCACATGCTAAAAGTCAGCTGGACATGGAGAAGGAGCAGTTTCATTCGATCACTATCATCCAGGTCAGTGGATCAACAAAATCGTAAGACTTAGCAGTAGTGTGTTAAAGAGGACTTTAAGGCTCTATGTAGGCTCGTTAGAGAAAAACAAGATAATTGATTAGCAAAGTCTAGCTTGGCTCAGGGAGAGGGGAGTGAGCACACACGTGTTCTGTACAGGCCATTACTGGCTTAGAGTTCAGCTCTTAGTTGTTAAGGTCAGATACTTAAGTTTGCCAGCATATCAAAAAGGCTTTTGATATCTCAAGGATGTAGTTGTACCAGCCAAATCCACAAGACACATAATTATAAACCCACTTATATGAACTATAAATGAAACTGTATAGGCTCAGGGGAGATTCAGCCACAGAGCAAGTACTTTACCCGTCTAAGGCCCTGGGTTCAATTCCCAGTAGTGCATAAAATGGTGGAACATGACTTTGGTCTATAAATGAATAATAAAAGAGAATCACAGATGAGCATCTGTTACTAAGTGGGAAGCTGCATGGTAGGATTAAAAAACCTCAGCTTTGGAGTCAAGTTTTACACCATGGCTACATCTTACCAGCTACTAACTAAGTTTCTCAGAGCACTCTGTTGACAAGGATGTGGAGGCTGTGTCTCAGGCTGAGGGGGGGCTGTTGTGATTTATTCACAGTGTCAGTCTGGGTGGGGGGGCTGTCGTGATTTATTCACAGCGCATGAAAGAGTGCAGGTGGGGGAATGAGAGTAGGAGTAGCTTTTATTTCTATGTATTGTGATGTGTTCAGGTTTGTTTCTTTCTTTCTCCCCCCCCCCCCACATATCAATGCAGTTTCTCCCACAGGAAAGTCTGTTTTCTAGAATAAAAAAAAAAATAGTCTCGTGAACATGGGTATAAAAGATCTTAACAGCTAGTATCATCAAGTTATCATCATAAAATAAACACCACTGACACATGAATGAGAAGTGACAGTTTGTGACTCTGTACATATACTCCCCTGCTCAGAGCTGGAGACAGGAATGGTCTCGTTCTGTGCCCTCCACTCTCCACTTCATGTTCACCTTACAGGTCAGTGCATTCGAAGAGGAGCATAATGAACACGGTAAATGTGGCTTCCATACCTCACTGAAAATTTTTCTAGTTTCCAAATGAAAGAAGCAAAAAATAAAGACACATTTTTACCCAAAAAAAAAAGTTGTTATGCAGTTATTATCCATCCCACCTAACCCTACATAATCTTATTTGCAGAGGACTAGAACTTCAGAAGACTAGAAGAGAGAAATAGGGGCACCAGTCCTGCAAGTCTGAGCTCCCTCTGGTCTGCACTTGCCCTTGGTCACAGATGGAAACATCCCAGTTGGTATTTGTGGTTCTCTTCACGGAAGTCCAGTCTCACCACAGCCACTTCTTGGTCAGACCCTCAGCCAAGCAGAACTACATCTAACATGCATCTAACATCTCAAAAGTTGCTAAATAACCATCATTAAAAAAAAAAAAAAACTTAGACTAAGGGAGTCGGGCGGTGGCGCAGTGGGTTAAGCGCAGGTGGCGCAAAGTGCAAGGACCGGCTCAAGGATCCCGGCTCAAGCCCCCGGCTCCCCACCTGCAGGGGGGTCGCTTCACAAGTGATGAAGCAGGTCTGCAGGTGTCTATCTTTCTCTGTCCCTCTCTGTCTTCCCCTCCTCTCTCCATTTCGCTCTGTCCTATCCAACAACATGACATCAGCTTTGTTTTCTCTGGGAAAACTCCACTTCTGCCCCCTCAAGTTGCCTTGTAGTTTGTGGCAGCACCAGTGCCATGTTAGCCAAGTCAAGCACTGAAGACTTTTCTGATGCCTTTTTCTCATATCTCATATCTGACAAATAAGCCTGTCCTGCTGCTGAACTTTCAGAGCAGATCTCAAATTCCCAACTCCTCTCAGTTTCTCCCCTCCACCAGCCACTATGACTTTCCTCATATCTAACTCACATTTTGCTTCTTCTTATGGTCCCTTCAGTCTACTCCCCATGCAGCTGCCATTGTAAACTTTAAAAACTGAAATTAAGACAACATAATAGTCCTGATTAAAATCCTAGAGAGCTCAGACTGACAGGGGTTCAGAGGTTATACAGACTCCTGTGTCAGATTGATGGGGTAAACAGTTCATTGTATTTATATACTTTCAACAAGTTTGAGAGCTACTCTTTGCCCTCATCTAGCTTTCTAGCCCTATTCTCAACTCTGACTTCATCTTCCCAGACAATATGTTTAGCCCACATGCATGTTAACTATCAAGCTCAAACAAAAATTACTGAAGTCATGGGCCCCTAGGAACATATCTAAAATAGACTTCCTAACTTGTCTCCAAACTAAAATTCTTATTCTATTATGTTCTATTCCTATCTTTTGGTTTCTGTATATTGTTTACTGTGATTGTTTTGCCCTGCTCTATATCGTATTGTCTTTCAGCCAACAAGTTGCAGATGCTACTATGACACTGTCCTGACTTCCCTAGGCAGACAACCTCTCCAATATGTCCTGGAACCTCACCTCTCCAGAGTCCTACCTCACTAAGGAAAACCAGAAACAAGCTGGAGGTATGGATTCACTTGCCAATGTGCATGTCCAGAGGAGGCAGAGAAGCAGTTACAGAAGCCAGAATTCCCACTTTCTGCACGCCAAAAAGAATTTTAGTCCGTACTCCCCAGAAGGTAAGAAATGCTGAGGAAGATGACCAGAGGGCTCTGAACTCTAACGGCACCAAGACCCAGAAAAAGCAGAGGAGAGAAGGAAGAGCGCTCAGAAATAGGAACAAGTGTAGGTGTGACTTGGAAAGGAAGAGAAGGCAGGAGCATAGAAAAAAAAAATGGGGGGGCTGGACGGTAGCACACTGAATCAAGCACACATAGTAAGAAGCGCAACGACCCGCACAAGGATCCCAGTTCGAGCCCCCGGCTCCCCACCTGCAGGAGGGTGGCTTCGCAGGCGGTGAAGCAGGTCTACTGGTGTCTGTCTTTCTCTCCCCCTCTCTGTCTTCCCTCCCCTCTCAACTTCTCTCTGTTCTATCAGAAAAAAAAAAAAAAGAAAAGGCCTCCAGGAGTGTTGTTTTCGACGGGTTATGTTGTTTTCGCCGGGCTGGCTTCACGGGCGGGTAACAGACGACCAGGGACTCATGGCTGGGTTGTACGCAGTATCTCTTTATTCATGCAGGACGCAGCACAATCTAAGACGAGCTAAGCTAAACTCAAGGTACAGTACCCTAAAACTCACAATGCTGTCTTTATATATACTTGCCAAGTAAGGTGGAAACAGGATGTGACATAGAGAGGGTGGAGAGAAAAGTGACTGGTGAAAATCAGAGTGTGACAAAGAGAGGATCAGGGTGTGACAAGGAGGGGGGGTGGAGCAAAAACATATCATGAAACAGTGGGGATTGAACCAATGCCCTGGAGGGAGGTGCTTGTTAACAGCGGTTATATAAATAGAATGAAGTGGTTATGTAAATAAAATAGTGTTAAGCAGGGGGGATTTAAACCAAATGAAACAGAAGGGGTCTCATGCATACCAACACAGGAGTAGTGGATTCATAGTGCAGGCACTGAGCCCCAGCGATAAACCTGGAGGCAAAAAGAAAAAGAAAAAATGGGCAAATATATATAAACATAGATAGTTATAGAAATAATAGTCAACTGTGACTTTGGGAGAACAGCTTCACTTTCCAGTGGAGGGATGGGGACTCTGGTGTTGGGAACAGTATGGAATTATACCCGTTATCTCATATTTTGTAACAAAATTTTTTTATTATAACAAAGTCTTATCTTTTGTGGTATTCACATTCTCAATGGAGGGATCATAGGGCATAATAAGGGAACACTGTTACTTGGTATATACAATCTATACAATATAGTAGAAGGCATTATATGCTTCATATCTAATTGGTCATACTCTGGGAAATATCTCATGTGTTCATTTCCTTGTTTGTGTCCTGTCCCTGCTCAGTATACATTAACAAGAGAGATAGGACAGGACCCTTAGCTATCTGTGCCACAGCACACCTCCAGCCTTTACGACAGTGTTGGCTTGTAATCAGTTGTTCATATATTCCTTAAGTACGTGACTGGCTTTTCTGGCATGTGTTCAAATGGACAGAAGTAACCTTTCAGTTATAAAGGAAGACTTTGCTATAGAGGAAAAATTGCTCAGATGCCTTTCACTCCAATTATCTTCTCTAAATCTTGACCTCCAATCCTACCCCCACCTCATGCTGATGGACCCATTCATTACATTTGCATCAAGAAAACACATGTCAGCCTAATTATTCCTAAGTGACACACATTTCCTGAAGGGCAATATACCTCTTTGTTTCTGACTAAAATGTCTGTTTTCAGGATTGTATCAAACATCTATATTCCAGCTCTTTGTTTCGTTGACACAAGCAATCATCACCCAGCCAGAACCAAATAGAGATAATGAAAAGACATACACAATGCTGAACCCTAACGACCTAACATAAACAGTGAACTTAAGAGTCTAACGCTAGACAAATTATGTAGTCCCTTGTAATTCAAGTTGTTCTTTTTTGTATATATATAAAACATCTGAGTGATAATGTTTATTTTCCCTAATTTCCTTAGGAAATGTGTATTATTTTACACCATAGTGTTATGGAAGGTCAGGTTCTGAATAGACTTGGAACTCCTCTAATTTCAGTCCAGATGTAGAAACTAAGGTCTGGTAAGGCTAAGTGAGCGAGCCAAGCTCACAGATGATTATTGGCAAGGCTGAAAGCAGAGTGCTTATTTTCTGACCCCTGGGTTGGTGTTCTTCTAGCCTCATCATACTTAAGCTTGTCTTATTGTCTTCCAGTCAGCTAATATTACAATTATTTAGAAAGATTTATTTGTTTTTCATAAGTGACAGAGACCAGAGCACTGCTCAGCGTCAGCATATGGTGGTACCAATAATTGAACCTGGGATCTCTGGAGCCTCATGTGTGGGATTTTGGTGTGCTAACTGCTTCAGTATCTCCCCAGTCAGCTCACATAATCTATTTTTTCCTTCTTATGGAGTAAGGGCTCCACACATGGCCAGACTCATCATTTTAGGTCATTCTGCCCCTGTTCTGCTAGAGAGACAGACAGAGACAGACAGAGACAGAGAGGTCCAGGAGGTGGCGCAGTGGATAGAGCACTGGATTCTCAAGAAAGAGGCAAGAGATGGGGAGACAGAGCACCCCAGCACCAGAGCTTCTTCCAGGGTACAGCGCCTGCCAAGTGGTGCCAGGGCTTGACGGCATGACCTTTACCCAGTAAAGTCATCCCTCTGACTCACACGGTTCTTGAGGGACATGATAATGAATTGTATCTCCCATAGTGCTTAGCTGACCATATATAAATGTTTACGAAGTGGAGGAACTGTCATCGTTCCCTGTTGTCAATCATCTGGGAGATTCCAGTTGCTTCCCCTCCACTGAAAATGCGGACTCTTAGTTCACTGTTTGAATATGGTAATTATTCTTGGCGACTTCAACCAGTTCATAAATGGCTCATCTGATATTCTGGTCACTCAAGTTTTCTGAACACCTTACCTCTAATGATATTTTCCCCATGTGTATACACTGTAACTCTAATTTTTTTATTTTGGGGTAAGGATTTGCATATGAGAAAGAGAGAGGCGAGAGCACTATTCCGCTGTGACAATGTGATGCTAGGAGCCAAACTTGGGGTCTTATGCGTGCAGGTCGTCCTTTCCACCCAGATCTGTTTCATTGCTTGGGAAGAGACTCCGTCTCCCCACCCCCCCCACCCCCGCACCCTGCCCCCGCAGGTGAGGAGCCCGGGGTTGGAACCCAGATCCTTGCGCTTTGCACTATGTGTGCATAACTCCATGAGCTACTGCCCGACCCCCTCATTCTCTATTTTGCATCATTAATGTTTGCTTTTCTTTTCAGCCTCTACTATGATGTAACATCTTTCATCCTAAAAGACACAACTTTTAGGCTTCCCATCCTTCACCTTCTGCTCCATTTCTTTACTACCCTTTACATCAGGCTCCACCTGACGCTGTTGACTGGCTACGGAAGAAGGGCAATCGCTAGAAGAAGAAGAAGGAGAAGGAGAAGGAGAAGGAGAAGGAGAAGGAGAAGGAGAAGGAGAAGGAGAAGGAGAAGGAGAAGGAGAAGGAGAAGGAGAAGGAGAAGGAGAAGGAGAAGGAGAAGGAGAAGGAGAAGGAGAAGGAGAAGAAGAAGAAGACTGCCCTTTAAAACAAGACTCTTCGAACACGTTGCCTGTTCTCTCTTCCCATTGCTTCACTTCTCGTTTTCTTCTTTCTCTTTCTACTCAGATTTTTTATCTACAGTATTTTTCTTTAGCCTTTCCTAAGGTTATCAGCAGCCTTCATGTGGTCTAATCCAAAAGTCAGTTCTTCTCTTTTTATTGGACTTCGTGGCATTCAACCACTTGACCACTCTTTCTTGGTTTCTGGTTCTTACCTCATTCAGTCTCCTTTATTGACTCTTCCTACTCTGCTGAGAAGAGTTTGTGACTTCTGTCCTTTGCTTCATTAATATAATTTATTATAGGGAGTCGGGCGGTAGCACAGCAGGTTAAGCGCATGTGGCACAGAGCACAAGGACCGGCAAAAGGATCCCGGTTCAAGCCCCAGGTGCCCCACCTGCAGGGGAATCGCTTCACAGGTAGTGAAGCTGGTCTGCAGGTGTCTATCTTTCTCTCCTCCTCTGTCTTCCACTCCTCTCCGGATTTCTCTCTGTCCTATCAAAGGACAGCAACAACAACAATAATAATAATAACCACAACAGTGTTAGAACAACAAGGGCAACAAAAGGGGAAAAAATGGTCTCCAGGAGCAGTGAATTCATGGTGCAGGCATCAAGCCCCGGCAATAACCCTGGGAGAAAAAAAAATTACATATATATATGTACATATATAAATGTAATTTATGACATTATTTCAGATGTCAAACTAACCTTGCTTTCCTGGGATACACTCAACTTGGTTATAGTAATTCCTTTTCATGTTGTAAATTTTATTGAATAATATTTAATAATATTTTGTATCTTTTCTTATGAGGGAAAGTGATCTGTAGTTTCTTTGTCTTGTATTGTCTTTGGCTTTAGCATCAGAATATTACTGCCCTCATAAATTAAATTGGGAAATAGTCTCTTCTTTTGAAAAAGTTAATGAAAGGTTGTTATTACTTATTCTAAATTTGGCAGAATTCACCAGTGAAATCATCTGGACCTGGATTCCCATGAGATATAACTAATTCATTTTCTCAACTTCTTTTTTTTTCTCTCATATTAATTAGTGATTTATATGACGACAAATTAATAGGAGTGTATATAAACACCATTCCCACCATCAAAAGACTGTCTCATACCATCCCCCACCCCCCACCCCGAGAAGCCAAGCATCCACCCTCACCCTCACCCTCACCCATTTTCTTAACTTCTTACAGGTTTATTCAAATATTCTGTCTCTTCTTGAGTCAGTCTTGGTAATTGATGTATTCTAGAAATTTGTCTGCTTCACTTAGATTATTAGTATGAAGCTTATAATTGATAGTCTTCTTCTTCTAGCGTTTGCCTTTCTTCCGTAGCCAGTCAACAGGTCAGGTTGAAAGTTGTCAGGAGCTGCTTGTTGCTGGCTTTGAAAGTGACTGGGATCCATGTGGATTCAGTCGGCTAGGAAGGATCGTCAGTTTCCCCAATGAATGGGTACTCACGGGATGCACCACGAGAAGGTCGATCCAATGCATCCCATAATTGATAGTAATTGATAGTATCACCTTATACTGTTTTTTTTAACTTTATTTTCCCTTTTGTTGTCCTTGTTTTTTTTTATTGTTGTAGTTATTGTTGTTGTTATTTGATGTCATTGTTGTTAGATAGGACAGAGATAAATGGAGAGAGGAGGGGAAGACAGAGAAGGAGAGAGAAAGACAGACACCTGCAGACCTGCTTCACCACCTGTGAAGAGACTCCCCTGCAGGTGGGGAGCCGGGGGCTCGAACCAGGATCTTTACGCAGGTCCTTGCACTTCGAGCCATGCGCGCTTAACCTGCTGTGTTACCGCCTGATTCCCATAGTTGTTATTATTATTATTATTATTATTATTATTATTATTATTATTATTAAAAGGTTTACAAAGAGAATGTGAGCGAGAGGGTGAGGGGGAGATGACCGGAACACTGCTAATTCTGGTGGAAGATGGTACTTGGGATTGAACCTGTCCCTCCAGGGACTCTGCGTTCTAACAAGGCAAACTATCTCATCAGCTGATACTTTTAATTGTTCGAGGGTTGATCCCTCTTTCTTTCCTCATTTGAGTAGTTAAGTGTCTTTTGTTTATTTCCTTAGTTTATGTTGCTTTTTCATTACATTTTTCAAAGAACTATTTTGAAAATTATTTTCTGTTTCCAGACACGACAGTCATGGTTTGATTTTTCTTGCTTGTTTTAGGTTTAGTTTACACTGTGCTATCTACTTTTTGTGTAAGGTTAAGATTTTTATTTAAGGCTTTGCTTTTCTGATATGGTCATCTGACTTTACACAATTCTGTAAGCATTGCTCAAGATGCATCCCATATACTCTAAATCTCATATTTTTAAAAATTTTTATTTATTCATTCCCTTTTGTTGCCCTTGTTGTTTTATTGTTGTAGTTATTGTTGTCATTGTTGTTGGATAGAGCAGAGAGAAACGGAGAGAGGAGGGGAAGACAGAGAGGGGGAGAGGAAGACGGACACCTGCAGACCTGCTTCACCGCCTGTGAAGCGACTCCCCTGCAGGTGGGGAGCCGGGGGCTCAAACCGGGATCCTTAATGCTGGTCCTTGTGCTTTGTGCCACCTACGCTTAAACTGCTGCACTACCGACCAACTCCCTAAATCTCACATTTTTATTTTCAACTAGTACAACTTGATTTAAACCACGTTAAACCTCACTGAAAACATGAACTATTCAGATGTGTGCTGCTTACATTCCAAATTTTTTATGTTTCCTCAGACGTTTTTCTGTTATGAATCTCTAATTTAATTACATTGTAGCCACAGACAATAGTGTTTTTTTTTTTTAATAATTGCAATCTTCTTTATTTTATTTTGTTCTGGGCTACTACATAACCTTTATCCTGGAGAATGCTGCATGTCCACATTAAGAGAAATGTGTATTTTGCAGTTATTGTGTAGAGTATTCCACAGATAACAGCTAACTGAAAGTGCTGTTCAAGTCTGCTATAATTGTTACATCAATTATTAAAAAGTAAGTCATTGAGGGCAGGGGTAGACATCGTAATGGTTATGCAAAGAGAATCTCGTGCCTGAGGCTCCAAAGTCCCAGGTTCAATCTCCTGGACCACCATAAACCAAAGCAGAGCAGTGCTCTGGTAATAAGATAAAATTAAAGTAAAATAAAATAAATGTGTGTGAGTGTGTGTGTTTGTGTGGTTTATTTCTCCTTTCATTTTTTACCTGTTTTTTGCCTCCAGTACTTTTGGCATTGGTTCTTACGATTGTTATATCTCTTAGTTGCACTGACCTTTAGAAAAATATCTTCATAATATTTCTTGTCTTATAAGTTTATTTTGACTTTTGTTAATATAGTCATTCTATCAATACACGGTGTAAGGTTCTGCTTATATGCTGCTATTCCCCTTTCATTTACATCAGATGTGCTTTTATCTTTGAATCACAGGTATATTATCACTTATAGGCTTGTGACATGGAGTTAGGTCAGGCTGTTTTATTCAGTTCAATGAAATCAACTTTTGAGTAGTCTGTTTACTACTACAATCATGCTTAACCTATCTATGGATATAGCTAGAGTTTCTTTTGCCATTTTGATAGTTGCTTTTCAATTACTTCATATTTCATTCCAAGAAGTAATGGAATCATAAAATATATATATTTTAAAACAACTTCTCATTAAATACACAAAACATAGAAAAATAAAGAAATGACTTATACTGCCATCATTCAAAAATAACTCCATTTAGTCTGTGGTCTGACTCCTCTCAGTCTTTAGAATGTCTAGTCCCTTCACAGATGTTTGCCTGCTATCTCTTTTCTTGCTCGCATAGTTTATAGCATGCTAGAAGCACACTGTATATTTTCTTATGCAGTTTACTGTGTGCATTTTTCTGTGATGCTTTTAACCACTGAACCGTCGGTAGTAGAGACACTCAAACAGTTAAATAGCAACTTTCCTTGGTGAGTTTGTTTGTTTGTTTGTTTGTTTAATAAATGAAATGGCTCCAGAAAATCTGTTACGAAAATAACTGCAGTTATGAAAACAATGGTCAGGGTTGGCAGATAAGGTATCTGAAAAGCACCAAGTGCACCAGAAGTTTTGGAATTGTGTACTTAGTTTGTGGCTTCCTATTTTGTGAAACAGAACAGAGAAAGTGAACAATCTCTGTACATTATATAAAACTCGCATGTACAGTGATTGGTCTTAGTGTCTTAGAGGAGTGCTATGGGCTACTTTTTACTACAGATTACATCTGTGTGTGTCTGCATGCATACCATCTTCTATCAAACTTACTAATGTGGAATCTGAACCTTTCTCTGCTTGTCTTATTAACTTTTGATATTGTATGTGTCAGTTTCCCTATGTTCCATTATTTTTAAAAAGTGTTTGTTATATTTATTTATTTATTTATTTTGCCTCCAGGGTTATTGCTGGGGCTTGGTGCTGGCACTGCGAATCCACTACTCCTGGAGGCCACTCCCCCCCGCCCCCACTTTTGTTGCCCTTGTTGTTGTTATTATTGTTATTATTGATGTCATTGTTGTTGGATAGGGCAGAGAGAAATGGAGAGAGGAGGGGAAGACAGAGAGGGGGAGAGAAAGACAGACACCTGCAGACCTGCTTCACCGCCTGGGAAGCGACCCCACCCCTGCAGGTGGGGAGTCGGGGGCTCAAACCAGGATCCTTACGCTGGTCTTCGCGTCATATATGCCTAACCTGCTGCTTTGCTGCTCGACTCCCTTATCTTTATTTATATATTGTTGGTATGTTTCATATTGGTTTGCTCCCCTTCCCCCCGACCTCTGAAAGAATTGGTTTGGCCCTTGCTAGTTTCGAGCCCCAGTTTCTCCCTGCCCCCTATGCTAAGGACGTCCAGAGTCCCAGCAGCAACTGTGGAGGGAGAATGATGGGGAAGCACATGGTGTGGTGATTTTGCCCGCTTGTGAATAAAGATTAAACTGCAGCTTCTCAGCCCAGCCGTGTGTCCTCGAGTCTCTGTCTCTGTCTACCGCTGCAACGCTAGCCCGGCCTGCTAGAGCCTCTGAACTTAAACGACAATATATTGGATAGAGACAGCCAGAAATTGAGAGGGAAGGGAGTGATAAACAGAGAGACACCAGCAGCCCTGCTTCACCACTCATGAAGCTTCCTCCCTGCAGGTGGGGACCAGGGGCTTGAACCTGGGTCCTTGTGCACTGTAACATGTTCATCCAACTAGGTGCACCACTACCAGACTCCAGGTCTTGTTTTATATGTGTAAATGCACTCGAGTTCATGATTACATCATGTGGTATGTTTTCTTAGAGTGTAATTCCTTTTATAATTACTACATATCACATTTTTCCCTTGCATTCTTACATTTAACTAGATATTAAGTTGTTTTGGCTCGTATTTTCCTAGTTTCTGTGTGTTAGTTTTGCCTCCAGGGTTATTGCTGGGGCTGTGTCCACACTAGGAAACCACTGTTCCTGGCAACCATATTCCCCCTTTTCATTTGATAGGACAGAGAGAAATTGAGGGGAGGGGGGAGAAATATAGACAAAAAAAATTTAAAAATAAGTAAATAAAATAAAGTAGGAGGAAATAAACGAAATGAGAGGAAGCATTTTGCATAGAAATTCATTTCTCTGGTGCTGGTGCTGCTTGTGGTTTCAAGGTCACATTTCCAACACAGAGTTAGCATAGGTGCTATAGAAAGGCACCTGAGGGGCCCGCGGTAGTGCAGTCGGTTAAATGCAGGTGGCATGGGGCGCAAGGACTGGCGTAAGGACCCCGGAAGGACACTTCACAAGCAGTGAAGCAGGTCTGCAGGTGTCTGTCTTTCCTCCTCTCCATCTTCCTTCTCCTTTCTCTATTTCTCTCTGTCCTATTCAACAACAACAATGTACAATAAGGGCAACAAAAATGGGAAAAATGGCCTCCAGGAGCAGTGGATTTGTAGAGTAGGCACCAAGCCCTAGTGATAACCCTGGAGGCAAAGAAGGAGGAGGAGGAGGGGAAGGGGGAGAAGGAGACATTGGGTAGGAGAAGCAGTGACCCCTTTGTCACACTAGTTTAAGGTACTTTTCTAGAGCTTAGTCCAGCCATGTATTTTTAGTTCTCTTATTGACTCTTGGAACTGCTGACCATTATTTTAGGAAATTGGGGGGGGGTAGTGGTGGCACACCTGGCTGAGTACATGCCACTATGCTCAAGGATGCAGCTTCAGGCTCCCAGTCCCTACCTGAAGAGAGGAAGCTTCACTAGCAGTGAAGTAGTGTTATGTGTGTCTCTCTGCCTTTATTTCTCTTCCTCTTCCATCCCCTCTCAACTTCTCTGTCCTATCAAATAAATAAATGCACAAAAAAGAAATTATGTATCTTGCAAAAAAAAAAAGAACCCTAACCAATAAAACAAGTCAAAGTCTAAAATAATATTTGATTCCTCCTGAACAAACAGACTCTACCCTTTAACTCAGCTTTGCCTCCTACCATTATCTACTACATCTTAAAGGACTAAACTTTTGATTCATCTAGTTTTAAAATTCCAGAATACAGGCACTTGAAAAACGATGACTATTTTCTTTTTTTTTTTTCTCCACCAGGGTTATCTCTGTGACTCTATCTGCACAACTCCACAGTTCCTGGTGGCTCTTGTGATCGGGAGGGGGGCAGATAGCACAGCATCACTCCACTGCTTGTGAAGCTTTTCCCCCACAGGCACTCACTCTCCCATGTGGTGGTCAGATGCTTTCACATGGTATGTGTGCTGTTACCTGAGTCACCCAGCAGCATTACCACGCTATTATGGTAGATGAGCCAAGTTATTTGCAAATGTATTTTAGTTTATCCTTTCTTCTTACATTTCATTCATCCCCTTCAGATTCAACTTTTTCTTGTTGGATTATATCCCTTAGAATGTCTTTTAATAATTAGCAGTTGCAAGTCCTAAATTTTGAAAATGTGCTTCCCTTTTCCTCTTGAAAGTTTGTTAGCTAGGTATAGAAGTCACATTTCTCAGTTCTAGATTCTGAACACTGAAGATATTTTCCACTGTCCTATATCCACTATTTCTGCTAAGAAATAACAGGATAACTGGCATACTTTAAAGATGACTCTTTAGGGGGTCAGGCAAAAAAAAAAAAACTCTATAGTCACTATCAGGCCACTTCATCAGCTGGGGCCCTAGTCAGGGAGTCCTGAGATTCCCAAATAGACATGATGGGCCTAGACCTCGAATAGATCCCTCTCTCCATTGTTACTGGTCATCTCTATCAGAAACAACAAAACAGACCCCTTTGTGGGTCCCCACAGGACCTTGCCTTCAAATTGGATCAACAACGGTAGAGAATGTTCCATCTTCCGAAGGGAGGCTGGACAACATACTCTATGCTACACCTGAGGAAGACAGGTCCTGAAATTGGGGCAGCTTGGAACGTTCCTACTCATGACCACAGAATGTGAGCTCAGATCTACAGGGATGCAGAGGTCACATAGGCTCCTAAGCTGGATATGGACCCCAGATCATATCAAATCGATGGAGTTTACAGTCAACAATACTTATACACCTTTCCCATATTTGGGAGCTACTCTCTTCCCTGATCCAGCTTTCTGGTCCTTTTACCAGCCATGACATCATCTCCCCAGACTAGAACTTGAATCCACCTGCATATCAGATTTCAGACTCAGAAAAAAAAAAAAAAAAGAAAGAAAGAAAAACAAATACTAGTATAGCCATGGGCTCTTTGGAATATAACTAAAATAGGACTACTAGCTATATATAAAACGGAGACCCCCCCAACTCTTAATCTGAACTATTCCAGTGTTTAGGTTCATGATTAGTCAACATTTTTTTTGGCTTTATATGTTAACTCTTTTTTCAGCCACCAGGTTCTAGATGCTAACATGATGCCAACTGGACTTCCCTGGGCAGATGACCCCACCAATGTGTCCTGGAGCTCTGCTTCCCCAGAGCCCACTAGGGAACGAGAGAGGCAGGCTGGGAGTATGCATCAACCTGCCAACACCTATGTTCAGCAGGGAAGCAATTATAGAAGACAAACCTTCCACCTTCTGCACCCCACAATGACCCTCAGTCCAGACTCCCAGAAGGATAAGGAATAAGAAAGCTATCAGGGGAGGGGATTGGGATACAGAGTTCTGGTGGTGGGAATTGTACCCCTCTTATCCTATGGTTTTTGTCAGTGTTTCCTTTTTATAAATAAAAATTAAAGAAAAAAGAAAGAGAGAAAAACTTAAATGCAGGGCTGGAGAGACAGTGAAGCAGTAACACAAAGGAGGTGAGAAGTCCCAGGTTCAAATTCTAGTAGTCAGAACTGAGTGGTACCGTGGTTTTAAATACACACACACACACACACACACACACACACACACACACACACACACACACACACATCTTAGATGATAGAAAGCATATAGACACTACACAACACTAACAACAGTAATGTGGTTGCCTAGTTTTTAGCAATATCCCTCACAGTCATATCTGTTTAGGATCTTTGCTCCCACTTTAGAATTTTAAATGGAGCTGTGTTCAAGTCTTCTTCTTCTTCTAGCGTTTGCCCTTCTTCCGTAGCCAGTCAGCAGCGTCAGGTTGAGCCTGATGTAAAGTTTCGAGACCTCCTTTGAATCTGGAGAGGTGGCAGTCGTTGACAGACTATGTGGGTCATAGTCTGTCTGGAGCCGCAGGGGCAGTTCGGGTCGTCTCTGGCTCCCCAGCGATGGAACATAGCGGCGCACCGGCCATGGCCTGTTCCATAGCGATTGAGGAGGGCCCAAGAACATGTTTCATTAGATGCAGGTGCTAGTCTCATGGATTTGAGGATGTCTCAGTATTGTGGTGTTAACAGTTGGACATTTTGTAAGAGTAAGGAATAACTTTATAATAAAGCTTTTCAAATATTAGGGTTTGAACATGAAACTTATTTTATTGTATTGCTCAACTATACAGCTTTATCATTCCTATTATTACTCTCTCCCCAACTATGGAAATGTAGTTACTGTACTATTAAATCTGAATGGTCCTTCAGAGTTCCCACAGACTTTCCTATCAGTTTCTTACTTGCTTATGAAAGAATAAGCCAAGCGATGTCAAGCTTAGATTTTTTGTGATAAAATTCAGTAGCAAGTTAAATGGTTTTCTGGGTGAAGGGTGAAACTGAGTCAGGTATTATGCAACCTCTACTGGGAAAACTGAGTCTATCGTTTGCAAGGTTGCCAGAGATGGTGTACTATAAAATATTTTCATTAAGTGATCCATGAAACGGTGCAGTGGATAAAACAGTGGACTCAAGCATGAGGTTCTGAGTTCAACCCCCAGCAGCACACGTATCAGAGTGATGTCTGGTTCTTTCTCTCTCTGCACCTACCTTTCTCATAAATAAATATATCTTAAAAAAATAAAACAAAATGTTTTCATTAATTTTTGTTAATTAGAACATTTCAGAAGAATCCTGAAGTTTCGTTAGCTCAATCATAAAACCAATTAAAAGGCATGTTCAGTTCATAATTTAAATTATACTCTCCAATATATACATTTTAAATGTCTTCCCAAAAATTAATTTTCCCTCCTGTTCCTAATCTAGTTTCTGTTGTGCTTTTGAATTCTAGAACTTTAACCTAGAGGAGCGATTACTGTGGGTGGGGCAGGGAGACGGGGATGTATAAATTCTTGGCTAGTTATCCAGTGTTTAACAGGTCATGTGTGAGTGAGGGTAAAATTTTACACTCCTTTACTAAGAGAACTCTTTATTGGATTTAACACATAGGTAATTATTTACAAGGGTGACTTGTAATCACAAAGTAGTCTAGTGACATTACCACAGAACCTTTGTTTTAAGAGAACTCAAATGCTTTCACAACATTAATTCATTCACCTTCATTGAGCTGATAAGAGAGGCTGGGTGACAATATCCCTATTTTATAAACTGAAGTTGATGAAATAAGAGAGAAAGAGGTACTGAAGACAAAGCAAAGCAACAAGTTAGACTTCCCATTCAGCTTAATGTTACTTCTGTGGTAAGAGTCCCTCCATCTTAAGCAGAAAGTGCAATTTTATAGCAAGGGATGTCATTTTAGATAAATTGTTTCCATACAGCCAGGACACTAGCAGGTCAAAGAATATCAGAAAGTTCATGCTGTTAATTAATTGACACTAGTGTTCATTTTGCACTGTTTTTATTTTTTGAAACCTATTATTTATTTAGTGAATATTTGTAATAAGAGTTGCAAAGGAGAAAGGGGAGGGTTAGAGGGAAAGAGAAATATACCAGAGCACCGCTCAGCTCTGACTTAGGGTGGTGCTGGGGATTGAACCTGGGAGCTCGGAGGCTCAGACATCAAAGGCTTTTGCTTAACTATTATGCTATCTACCCAGCCCTGTTATTATTATTATTTTCCTACGGGGCTGAAAATAAGCTTTTTGTTATAAGTGCAGCTTTGTTTTATACTAACAGCCCTGGCACAGGTTCTCTCTCCTCCTTCTCCCCCCACCCCCTCCAGCCTGCCATTAGACTCAAATCGATCTTTTCAATAAAGTCTATCCCAGGAGACACAATTGATGGAGGGAAAGGGGGGGGGGGGAGACTTAAAAAAAAAAAACCCAGCTTGACGTCAGGCGTCTGCGTTCTAACCATCTGCACCTTTTATTAAGCAGGCTGGAGCCGGCAGGGCGTAGAGACACAGCACACAACACACTTCTCCCACACTCGCCAGGAATGGCACCGGCGAGCCCCTGCACAAGCAAGCAAGCGGGCTGCGAGCTGGAGGGTGATGCAGAGAGTGTGTGTGCGCGCCCCTTCTCCATGCGAGGACGCTACTGGAAATCCTGCACGTCTCTCTCATTGCTCTCGAGTGGGGGGCAGAACCCTTCAGATGCGAAAGAAAGGGGGTGGGGAATCATAGGCCAGCCATCCAAGGTTTTTTAATATATATATATATTTTTTTTTCTCCCAGAGATGCTCTGCCTGGTTTCGGAGGGGGGCTCCAGGCAGAGAAAAGGCTGAAAAAAGCCGTCGGGACTGCAGAAGATGCCGCCCCCCAGGACTGCCTTCTCCCTCCCGCGTCTTTCCCGGGGCCCCCAAATCCGGAGGGGCGTGTGCCGGGGAGGCGCGTTCATTCTCCCGGGACGCACAGGCTCCGCCGCCACCTGCCACCCCCCCCCCCCGGGACCCGCTTTGCCCCCTGGCCGACCCCCAGAGGCATTTCCCCTCTTCCTGCACGTGCGGGTCCCGACCGCCCGCCTGCTCCCGCCGCCTCCCACCCAGGTACCCACGTCTCCCGCCCGTCGGCCCGCAGCGCCAGCCTCGCGGGCTCCCGGCAGAGCCAGCACACGCCCTCCACGTGCGCGCCCCGGGCCGCTACCCCGCACCCTCCGCTGGGCTCCGGCTCCCCGGGCTCGCAGCCCCGGGCTCCGCCCACCGCGCCCCGGGCGCGCGCCCAGAAGCACCTGGCCGCCCCTCCCCCGGCTTCCGCCCCCCACGCCCCCGCCTCCCCGGCCCGCGCGCCGCCGCCTCGCGCCCACCCCGCGCCGCTTCCTCCCCCTCCCCCTCCCCCTCCCCCGGCAGTGGGCGGAGCCCGGGGGCGAGCGAGCGCGACGGCGTGGCCAATGGGCGCCCGGCTTACTCTGGCCTCTCCCCCGCGCGGCGGCCAATCGCGGCGGGCGGTGGTGGGAATATTGTGGAGTGGAGTTTGATGCCGCCGCTGCCGCGGGCTGGAGCGGCGCGGCCGCGGGAGCCGCCGGGGTGTTTCGGGAGGGGGGCGTGAGGCGGCGGCGGCGGCGGCGGCGGCGGCGGCGGCGGCAGGGGCGGCGCGCGGAGGCCGCCGGGGCTCCGAGAGAAAAGAAAGGCAGGAAGAGGGCGGGGAGCCCTGCTCCGGCGGGGAGGCGGGGCGGCGGCGCTCTGCACCTCTCGGCGGCGGCGGCTGGCGGGGCCGCCCCCTGCCCGCGGACTCAGCGCAGCTGGCGGCCGACGCGAGGGCCCCGGGCAGCGGCCGAGGCCACCGGGGCGGGGGCGAGGGCGACCGCCATGGCGTTCCTCAAACTCCGAGACCAGGTAGGCGAGGGGCGGCGCGGCGAGGGGGAGGACAGACGGACGGACGGAAGGAAGGAAGGAAGGGCGGGCGGGGGTCGCGCCCGGGGCGGCCGGGGGTGGCGGCGGCGCCTGTCAGCCGAGCGGCGCGGCCGGGAACCCACGTGGGGCCGAGGGGCGGGGCCCGCGCTCCCGCCGCCCCGCGCGGCCAGGTGAGGCCCGGGCCTAACAGGTGGCTCCCGCGGCCGCCCGGGCCCGGGGTCACGACCTCGCCCGCGCCGGGCCTCCGAGTGCGGGTTCGAGGCCCCGCCCGCAGCTTCCCACACGGGTCCGTGGGCCCCGGGTGTGCGCGCGTCTCGGCCGCTCCCGTGGATCCGAGCCGGCGCCCCGGGGCTCGGAGACAGACGGACGGACGGACCGACGGACGGGAGCAACTCGGTGACCCAGTCGCCGCGCCGTGACCGTGACGATGCTTCGCCCGCCTGAGGAGCCGGGAAGAGGAGAACCGGGCTTCCTTGCCCGCGGCGGGCCGAGACGGGCCGAGCTGTGCGCCGCTTCTTTGAAGGGAAACCGGAGACGGACGCGGGGAGCCGCCCGGGAGGCGTCGCGGGAGGCAGCCGGTCGGGTCCGCGCCGAGCTGGAACCTGTTGGCACCACGTGCGTCTCCTCCCCGCCCCCCGACGACCGAACTGTTGACTCAGATCGAAGGGGAAATGACTTGCTTGCATGGAAAAGTGGTTCTGGAAGTGAATATCCCACTCGCAAAAACAAAAACAGAAACAAAACAAACAAGCATGGTGGGACGCTCCCTAGCCACTTTGTTCTGTAGTGTCTCTTAGTGAGTTTTCTGCCTGATAGTTTTCCGCGGCTCGGTCGTATCTTGAGTTTTCTTTTCTCTTTTTATTTATTTTTTTATTTTTAAGTGAATGCCCCTTTTGGTTTAGGCTGGCTGAACTTGCCTTTCCTTCGGTATCCGAAGAGTTTGAACTGGGCTTAACACCAGGGCACGATACTTGGAAGCACGCCACTGTTGACAGTCTCGTTGAGACGTTGTCTCTTCTGTTGTAAAGCTGCGTGTTCAGAGGCTGCCGGCTGTTAGTCCGCAGGTATCACTCGTGTAGCGCTCCTGTATCACTCGTGTAGCGCTCCTGTATCACTCGTGTAGCGCTCATGTATCACTCGTGTAGCGCTCATGTAACACTCGTGTAGCGCTCATGTAACACTCGTGTAGCGCTCATGTAACACTCGTGTAGCGCTCATGTAACACTCGTGTAGCGCTCATGTAACACTCGTGTAGCGCTCATGTATCACTCGTGTAGCGCTCATGTATCACTCGTGTAGCGCTCATGTAACACTCGTGTAGCGCTCATGTAACACTCGTGTAGCGCTCATGTATCACTCGTGTAGCGCTCATGTAACACTCGTGTAGCGCTCATGTAACACTCGTGTAGCGCTCATGTAACACTCGTGTAGCGCTCATGTAACACTCGTGTAGCGCTCATGTATCACTCGTGTAGTGCTCATGTATCACTCGTGTAGCGCTCATGTAACACTCGTGTAGCGCTCATGTAACACTCGTGTAGCGCTCATGTATCACTCGTGTAGCGCTCATGTATCACTCGTGTAGCGCTCCTGTATCACTCGTGTAGCGCTCATGTAACACTCGTGTAGCGCTCATGTAACACTCGTGTAGCGCTCGTGTCCGCGGCGTGAAGCGGAAGCTCGAAGCTCGGCAGGGCCCTGGCAGGTGAAGCGCGGCCGCACCTGGCTCCTGCAGTCAGCCCGGGCCGGATTCTCACGGCGTGAGATTGGAGCCTCCCCGCGCATCCCTACTAAGACAAAAGGCATTTTGTGCTCCCATAGATGGTAGCTAAGGTGGTGATCGATTTTGGCTTTGTTTTCTTGTCACGGACTTTTGCAAAGGTTGTTTTGGGAGTCAGATCATGTCATGCATGCAGTAGGAGTTGGTGGACTTGTAGGAGAGGGTCCCCTTTTGTTCACCGTCAGGTTTTTTAATCAGAGTATTGGTGTTTTTTTTTTCAGATGGACGTAAAATGTAACTGCACCTTTGCATTTGCATATTTAGGAATCAACTGTAACACTGACTCCAGTTTTTTGTAGTGCCTATCAGCACGCTGTAATGTGACATGTAAAATGCCACTTGTAAACTTGAGACTTGGACAACTTAGTGACTGACGTGTCTGGGAAGAGCTCTGACATTTAAACTATTGCACTAAGCAGTATTTTGTCTCTTTTCAAAGGCTTTGGGAAATGAGGGGGTTTTTTGCCTGCTTTAAAAGGAATAGCCATTTTATAAATCATGACATTAGTTACTAAGGATGATAAAAATGAAACTTGTGCTGCCTACAGGAAAAGTAGTACAGCTAGACGAGTTATTTTATTTGGAGAGAGAGAGAAGCTCTAGATAGGTCCACAGGCTTCTTAGCTGTAGAAGTTACTCAACATCACGTTTTAAGTCTCATTTACATTGGAGATAGAAAATAGTCGAGTCTTACTTTTCTGTTTCTATATTTCTGTTTTATTCTAGTTTTTTAAATACCCCTTGATGTGTGTGTGTGTGTGTGTGTGTGTGTGTGAAAAGTGGTGTGCATGCGTGTGATTGTGCACACAGGAGTGTCAAAAGGTTTCTGATTATACAGACAAAATCAGTGGGTAGTATAGTATAGTTTTCATATTCAATAAGTAAATAAAAGTGTTCCCTCATTTCCTCTTGATACCTAATTATGGGCTAAGACTACTCATATACCGTCTATTCGTAGATGAAAATAATCTCTTTGTATAAATATAGGTGAGATAAAATCGTTTTCTGTTTGTGAGAGTAGAAAAATGAAGTATACCTCTGTTTCATAATTACCCAGCAGAAATCTGTAACTGTTGCAGGGTTTTATTCCAACAGGTGTCACTGTCAGAATTTTTCTTTGCACCTAGCAAAATATAGCAATTATTAAATTAATTACACTTTTCTGGTTTTATTAAGATATTTTTATTTAAAGCCTGTGTAAGTTTAAAATGTATGTAATAATTTGACATGTGTTTATATTGCAAAGTAATTACCACAGAAAGGTTAGTTGGCAGCTCCATTTCTGCACATAATTACCTTTTTTTTGGTTTGTAGATAACATCTAAATCTACTTTCTTAATAACTTTCAGGTATGTAATTCATTGTTGTTAATTATCATCATGGTGCTGTATACTGGATTCCCAGAACTTACTCATGTTATACCTAGAACTTTGTACCTTTTGGTCAATTACATTTTGATATCGCATCAGTGATTCATAATACAACCTTATCATAAGGCAGGAAGATAGTGTCTAGTTCTGAATGGACACATTCATAATTGGGAAGTTATATTGCAGCTGACAATTGGCTGCGTAATCCTGAAGGCTCTAGGCTGATGGAGATTGTGTCAAATGGGAGCAGGCCTATTAGTCACTGCTTGGGCCTGGTTTATTCTTACTGTTTGGTGCACTTAGTATTTTTCAGAACTCCAAAATGCTTTTTTTTTTAATTGAGAAATTCAGATTCTTAAAAAAAATCTCTGTCACTGTTGGTCAGTTGGTATCACTGACACTTTAAGCTGGTTTTAAGAGGAGCTTGTGGGGTGGGGGAGGTGGCTCTCTTGGCAGAGCTCATGTTGCCATGTTCCAGCCCCCAGCCACCCGTGGGAGCAGTTGCACCAGGGCAGAGTTAAGACCAGTGGATCAATGTTGTGGTGTCTCTTCTATCTCTCCTTCTTTGTCTCAGCCTCTGTCTTAAAAAAAAAAAGTCCACCAGATCAGAGGAATGGTGCAGGCATGGAACCCCCTGGTGCTGGTGGCAAAACATGTCCACCACTACAGAAAGCCACTAGCAGTCACCCCATTCCTCCCTGTCTGTGAATCTGTCCTGTGTATTCCATGTAAATGGAGCCATGTAGTATGTGGCCTTTCATATCTGACATTTCAGGGCTGGGCAGTGGCACGCCCAATACAGCACACACACAGTGCAAAAGGACCCAAACTCAAGTCTCTGGCCCCCACCTGCAAGGGGAGCAAAGCAGTGCTACAAGTGTCTTTGGCTTTCCCTCCTGGCTCTCCCTCTCCCTCCCCCTCCCCCTCCCCCTCCCCCCCCTTTCTCAAAAAGGAAAAATAAATGGCCAAGGAGAGCAGTGGATTCATCACACAGGCACTGAGTCCAGCCAGAACCCTGTGGCAAAAAAAAAAAAAAAGTCTATTCATGTTGTAATGGTTATAAACTTTCATATCATACCTAAGTTCTTAAATATCTACAGTTTAACACCACCACCCCCATTGCATTTGTGCAATCTGTACAATTATATTTCAGTTTTTTTGACTTTTGCTTTTATGATAAGTTAAAACTTTGTTGTAATAACTTTTATGTTTGGATTACCTTTGTCGAGGAATTATCCTTATACTCTAAGTTAATGGTCAGTAGGTAAGTATTCAAGGCTTTTTTGAGCAGGTGTGGCATGTGTCATCAAGCAGTAGGTGAGCATAACTTGACTGTTTTGTGTAAACAATGTGTTCTCCCTGGATCAGATGTCCACTATGGTAGAGCATTATGTAACCAGGGAACAAAATGACCCATGAAAAAATCTTACAAATGGGGATACAGAATTATGACATCCTGAAAAACACTGGCACACAACTCTTCTGGTATTCTGCATTGAGTATGTAACTGAGCATCATGCATGTGGAGACCGTGTGTGTGTGCGTGCGTGTGCACACGCACAAAAGGTGCAATAGCTGTAGAGTCTTGTCTAGAAAAGGTGCAAAAAAACACAGAGTACATGGTGTGTGAGGTACTTCACATGGAAAACATAAAGACTGGAGAAAAACATGGAGCATATTATCTGAAAATTTCCTGACTTGGGGAACTTTGCATTAACAGTGTAGAAGGTGGAGAGCATTGATGAGAGAGAGAGAGAGAGAGAGGGAGAGAGAGAGAGAGAGAGAGGGAGAGAGAGGGAGAGAGAGGGGAGTGTGCATGTATGCATTTTTGTTATTTTAAGAAAATTCGGGTTCACTTTACTGAGGAAATGTCGAGTTACAGGGTTGTTGTCAGGAGGTCGCGCCTCCATGTGTCCCCAGTGCCTGTACTCGCACCATCCCCCGAACCACAATCCGGTTCTCAGCAGAGGGACTTGGATTCCCTGCTCCCCTTAGTGTGCCTCCCTTGCCCTTCACAGAGGCACTTTTCTATTTCTCCATTGCAGGTTTCAGAATAGTAGGTTGCAACAGACAAAACAAGAACGAACACCCAAGACCAGTTACATAGCTACTACTGTAATTCAGAACGTAGCTGATGGAGGAGCAGCCCCTGCGTTTTGCCCTCCCCATCGACTAGGAATAGTAAAGAGGATCGATCACCTGAACGCAGCAAGACTGGGCTCACTCCAGGAACCCAGCAAGCCACGGGTGAGTGAGTGCAAACACTGGCTCATGGGCAGAGAGGGGCTTAAGAAGAGACTCCTGGGGCCAAAAGCCTGCACTTGGGAGCGGCTGGTACAGTCCGGCAGTTTGCCAGTTGACACACCACTTCTAGTCTGAGTTTTAGCAACAAAAAGATTGCTGAAGGGAGGAGAAAGTCACTAATTTATAACTGTGAGTCTCCATTGCTGTTGCCCCTCAGGGGCTGGAACAGAACGTTGCTGAAATATTGTAGTACAAATAGTAAGCTAAGCCATGAAAACATTTAAATTGGTATGCTTTTTGGTACAGGAGATCGAACCCAGCATCTCTGGCTTGCTCAGTACCACTGAACTGCGCGCACACACACACACACACACACACACACACACACACACACACACCAGCTTTTTTTCTACTTTAGAATTGAAGGGAGAGTGCTAGTAAGTGTGGATTGCTCTTCACCAGTACCTATGGCATTCTCCTTGCAGCATCGGTGTGGTGCCAGTGATTGATCTCAGAGCCTCTGACATTCAAGGAGGGCATTGCTGGACCATCTATCTCACTGGCCCCAGGGAGTGAGCACATCTAGAAAGGATCCTAACAACCATGTTAATGGCTCTCTGATTTGTACAATTGAGTGTCCCAGTGATAGAACACTTGAGTTTTTTGTTGTGGCTTAGCCCCATTAGGATAAATTAAACATAAAAAGGTAATTAATTTTTTTTATTATTTTTCCTTTTGTTGCCCTTGTTTATTGTCATTGTTGTTTTTGCTGTCGTTGTTGTCGGATAGGACAGAGAGAAATGGAGAGGGGAGGGGAAGACGGGGAGAGAAAGACAGACACCTGCAGACCTGCTTCACCGCCTGTGAAGTGACTCCCCTGCAGGTGGGGAACCGGGGGCTCGAACCAGGATCCTTATGCCAGTCCTTACGCTTTGTGCCACCATGTGCTTAACCCGCTGCGCTACCACCTGACTCCCTAAAATGTAATTTTTTTTATCAGCCAAAACATTGACTTGAAAGAATAGACCATCCAGGTTTGGGTTATATTACTATTATTATTTTAATATTTCATCTTATTCTCTTAGTCTAATATGTTACAGTACAATTTATAGTTGGTAAGTGTACCGTGCCTGGGCATGAGATGCCCTGGAAAGTGTTCTGTGCCCGGAGAAAATAACTTGAGGCGAAGTCTTTTTATTCTGGGTAATGTGTATCCTGTGTGTAGTTCATCACAAGCATGTTACAAGGCAATATTTCTAATTTGAAGCAAAAGTTCATGAAATCTGCAGTAACTGTAGCCAACAACACTTTATAGTGTTACAGTTCATTGTCCACAAATGTAAAGTTAAAATGAGTGAAATTCTCCAGTTTAATTTACATTCCTAGCTCCCAGTCCTAGTTCATAGTTACACGAAAGTGATTCTTCTACCTTGTTTAGTTTAGACTGACTTTACTTAGTTAGGGATATTCTGTATGTGTGCCAATTAATGTGCAAAGCAAAGATGAGATAGGACTGATCTCATAACTGTGATGAAGTCTTCACTTTTGCCTCATAAATTTAAGTTCAAATTCTCAATTAGCAATAGTTTATTTATTTAAACTTATTAATTACATAAGAGTAAAACTATTATATTTCCTTCTCTTTGATTAATTTTTTTACCAGAACATTGCTCAGCTCTAGCTCATAGTGGTGTTGGGAGTTGAACCTGAGACTGCAGAGCCTCAGGCTTGAAAGTTGTTTTTTATTTCCGTGCTTGAATGAGTCATAAAGAGATGTCTAGAATCAGTATTGACAAAGTGCTTTCTCCTGCATCTTGGAACTAGTTCTGAGTATTTATTTTAATTAAAAAAATGTTTTCATGTGCTGGGGTTGAACTTAGGGTCTCATACATGCAAGGCATGGTCTGTTCCTCTGACCTACATACCTCTTAGTACTGTGGTCTTTCCTTTGCCAGTGATCTTTATTTCTTCGTGTGGATTTCAGTTACTATCTTTTTTCAGTCTTGAAGAGCTTCCTTTACTATTTGATTTAATATCTCCTGAATAATACATGTTAGCATTAGTGAGTGAGCCCTGTTCCATTTTCACAGCTGGGAATCATGTTGGGCGAGAACTGAGGAAATGACAGGAGATGAGACTGGGGACAGTTCCTGAAGTATCTCGTCTTCTAAGCTGTGGAACTTGAATCTCACAACTGTGTGGAGCAACTTCTGGAAGATTTTACATAGGGGTTTGTCATCAGATTTGAGCTTTGGGGAAAGGGTTTTGCTAAGACTGGGTTCTAAATGTTTGTGTAGAAATGACAGTGACAAACCACAGGTTTTAGGAGGAAGGTGAATATATCCTGTTCTCTGGAATTCCTTCTTCATTCTTTTGGGCGATTGAAGGCTGTTTATATCCGAGTGACTATTTCCTTTCAGGCATAAAATATTTACAGATTTGTGGCATAGTGATATATAGTTTGCAGAATGAGAGCCTTGGGAACTCTGTGAAGCTTGTGATGGCAAATGTTTGAAAACCAAAAGGAAGAACAGATTGCTTACTGTTTTTGTAAATGAAATGAGGTGTTTATTGAACATTTGATATATACACATTCTGAAATAGGACTTTCCTATATGTCTTTTTGCCACCAGGTTATTACTGGGCCTTGATGCCTCTCATTGACTCCACCACTTCCAGTGGCCATTTTTTTCCCGGTGGGGTTTGGGGGGTAGTTGCCGCAGTGAGTGCTTCACTGCTGTGAAGCTTCCACCCTGTGGGTAGGGACTGCGGGCTTGAAGCTGGGTTCTTGCACCTGGTAGTCTGCACCCCCTCTTTTTTTGTCATTAGTTTTTAAAGACCAGCAGTAAATATGTGGTGTGCCTTCTAGTAGTTTTGATGTAACAGAAGTATTTGATGTTTTACATATTTGGTAGCTAGTGACATTTAAAAAAATATTTATTTATGAGCTAGAGAGATCTTCAGTATCACTCTAGCATGTGTGGTGCCGAAGATCAAACTAAGTCCCATGCTCCACCATTGGCATTCCCCTGGCCACACTGCGTTCTTTTTTAACCACAGAAAAAATATGTAGTATGTTTTGCTCCTTAGGAAAACTGTAAAGTAGAAAGTTTACTTATTTCAAGTTGTTGCTACTAATTCTTCAAAGAAGTAGGAAATGAAGGGGAAATTCTCATTCTTCGCTGATTCTTTTGTAAACAATTTGTCACAATGTGTCAGTGAATAGTTTTTCCCTTGAGTAACTTCTGCAAAAGGTTCTCCCCATCCTCACTACTCTTATATATCACTTCACTTGTCTCTAGGTGTGTAGGAGCTCTTTTTTTTTCTCCTCCTTCTCGTTTATAAAATCCTTAAACTTGGGGGCCAGGTGGTATTTAAGCGCACTTGGCATGAAGCACAAGGACTGGCATAAGGATTCTAGCCCCCAGCTCCCCACCTGCAGGGGGGTCGCTTCACAGGTGGTGAAGCAGGTCTGCAGGTGTCTGTCCTTCTCTCCCCTTCTCTGTCTTCGCCTCCTCTCTCCATTCCTCTCTGTCCTATCCAAGGACAACAGCAGCAATGGCAACAATGAGCAAGGGCAACAAAATGGAAAAAATAGCCTCCAGGAGCAGTGGATTCCTGGTGCAGGCACTGAGCCCAGCAATAACCCCTAAACTCCATCATTGTCAAGACTGTAACAGTGTCTTCATTAAGCTATTGGAAGTTAGAATCGAAACTAAGGTAATCTGTCTGTTTAATCTTAAAGATGATATTTCTCAAAGACTGGGATTATAGGGCCTGGCACCAGACACATAAACAGGAATTGAGGCTTGTAATTATGCCATGGTTTCTTTTTAAATTCTGGAGTGCAAAGTAGTATCTTCATGTGCCATCCTTGGTGTGTTTCCACTAGTAAAGACTACCTGAGAATTCACAGCATTGGTCCCACTGTTCTGCTTTGCTTCTCTTAGCACTGTCTGAAGTAATTCTACTTACTTGACTGTTTATCATCTGTCTCCCTCTACTGGAATGTGAGCTCCAAGAGGGCAAATACCATATTGCTTATGTACTGTATTTCCTTCACCTCTGCTAATGCTTGCCATATAGTAGTTGTTCAAATAATTGCTGGATGAAAAATGGGTTCTATTAGTTGTATCTGAAATAGGACTCTAGTGCCTGTATATTTTGCAAAAGCACCTCAGATTACTTTGATGTTCAGTCCCAAGGTTGAGAAACTGGCTTGTCTTCCTTTTCTGACATGCAGTAAGTAATATGCGTAGAGTACAGGAGACAGACTGTCCTACTATCCTTACTGAAAGATGACCAGTAGAGGCTGTCTCCATCCTTGAAGCTGGCAATACGGCTGAGTCCTCTAGAACAATTAAGTTTAGTACTGTTTGCAGAGTATTACTTGTAAATTAGAATAGGCAATTGCTTTCAGTCATCAATTATTAAAGTTAAGAAAGGTGAGATGGTAGAATGAAATTTTCAGTCCTTTTTTCTTTAAACAAAAAAGGCAAGATTGGGATTCTAGATTTTCTTCAAACATTGCTTCTCAGTGGCAGGTAAGTTGGGTATTTTGCAGTGGTGGGTGAGTCAGAGATGTTCTTTGCTTCTATGGAATAAAGACCAAGGATGCTGTTAAGAGCCCACAACAAAGAGTTGCCAGTCTAAAATGTCGTTATTCCAGAGGTTGTGAAACCCAGCTCCAAAACAGATTGCTTGGAGATAGTGTCATTGCTTAATGGAATATTCAGCTATGGATCCATGGAACTTGTGTGTGTCTGTGTGTGTGTGCACACATATACACACACATATACCAGTTTGGGGTTCTTTCTGCGTAAAACTGAATGTCTTGTTTAGAACAAGCTGGAATTGGGGAATTTCCTTTTTCTTTACTGAGTAGGCTGTAAACTCACTAGCAGTTGGAAAATAGTTATGTTCTAGGTAATTGTTTGTCACCATTAATTTGTATTAAGTGAAAGAACACCGATTAAATCAGCAGTAGGGAAAGGCAAGGGCCCAGGAAGAGTTCTGCACCACAGCTTCCCATTGTCTTTTGCCTTTGGAGTCTAGAGGACAGAGCTTATTTCCCCCGGCAACACTGTGACGGGCTGCATGGAGCACTCCAGTCAGAGTAGCCTATCTGTACTTTTGTGTAAAGGGTTTTTAGTGCTGGTCAGTTACAGAAGTGTGGCTGATGATTCCTGTGACTGATCTTGGACTCCAGCTCCTCCAGAGGTCAAGTTGATGCTGCATGGCCCAACCCCCTCACTGAACATCCCAGTATTAGACTATTCCAAGGCTCCATGTAAACAAATGAAACTTTTATAAGATAGGGCATTTGGAGGGTTTAGAGGTTACCTTCCTGTAGCTGGGAGAGGGCCAGTCTTTTCTTTACCAAGCTTATTTATTTTCTACACATTTTGGGACCTGGTATTTTAGAAACAAAGCTGAGTGATTCTTGAGCCTCCTTTAGGACATACTCTTGGTGAAGTAGGACTGCCAGTATGAATACTCAAATTTTGTATCTTAGTGAACCAGTGCTTTTCAAAGTGTGCTCATGAATCCCTGGTAGTCCCTAAGGCCAAGACTATTCTCCTAGTAATAGCAACAATTTTCTGTGTTCTCTCTATGTTGACACTAACCCCACAAAAGTGACGGTAGTGAATTGCTGATATCTCATTAGGCTTCACTGCCATTTACTCAGAGGTTAAGATCTTAGGACTGTTTTCAAATACAGATACTTCATGCATGCGGTTTTACAGTTTTAAACTACTTTTTCTGATATTATTGGTAATAATATATGTGACTCATGTATTGTAAGACCTTAATAACTTAGTGAAGTAGCATTTTCCAAATGAATGATTTGTAATATTTTAATAGCCATTCTAAAGTTTATGAAATGGTATTTTGTGGTTTCAATTGCAGTTCCTGAATGATCATTGGTGTTGAACGCATTTTCACGTCCCTTTAATGATTTCTATATTCTTCAAGCTCTTTGACCATGTTTTACCTGAGCTTTCTGTGCTTTTCAGTTGTCGTTCTTTTTCATGTTCCAGATATTGATCCCCTATGATTTGCACCTATTTCCCCTGTTCTGTACACTGCCTGTTTACTCCACTGCACATTTCACATTTTGACCAAGTTCACTCTCTTTGTTGTTGACTATGCTTTTTGTATAATATTTAAGCAATCACTGTCAAGCCTAGCGTCCTGAAAGTTTTGTCTATGCAAAGAGTTTTATAGTTTTAGCTCTTATGTTTAGATCTTTGATTAATTTTGACCTGATTTTTGTATGTGGTGTAGTATAGGGGCCTAACTTCATTTTTTTGCCTTTGTTTATTTCTCAGAGTCAGGTGTTGAAAAAGATACTTTTTCTTTTTTTCCGAGGAATGGTTTTTGACATCCTTGTCAAAGTTTTGCATTGGTCTCTGTGTCTATGTTTACACAAGTGCTACACTATTTAAATACTAAAGCATTGTTGTGAGTTTTGAAATAGGGAAGTGTGAAATTTCCAAGTTTATTGTTCTTATTCAAAATTGTAGTTATTTAGTTAGTCCCTGGCAGGTTTTTTGGGTTTTTTTTGCCTCTAGGGTTACTGCTGGAGCTAGGGGCTGGCACTATGCATCCACTGCTCTTGGTGGCCATTTTTTCCATTTCACTGCATGGGACAGAAAGAAATTGAGAAAGGAGAGGGAGAGAGACAGAGAGACACCCAGAGACCTGCTTCACTACTTGTAAAATGTTCCCCCTGCACAGGATGGGCAGCTGGGGCCTGTAACCCAGATTTCTGCATCAGTCGTTGCACTTAGTGTTATGTGCCACCGCTCAGTCCCCATCCCTGGCATTCCATATGAACAGAAGGCTGTATTCTATTTCTGTTTTTTTTTTTTTTATAATTTTTAAAAATATTTTGTTTTATTTATTCCCTTTTGTTGCCCTTGTTGTTTTATTGTTGTAGTTATTATTGTTGTTGTCGTCGTTGTTGGATAGTACAGAGAGAAACGGAGAGAGGAGGGGAAGACAGAGTGGGAGAGAAAGACAGACACCTGCAGACCTGCTTCACCGCCTGTGAAGCGACTCCCCTGCAGGTGGGGAGCCGGGATTCGAACCGTGATCCTTATGCCAGTCCTTGTGCTTTGTGCCACCTGCGCTTAACCCGCTGCGCTACAGTCCAACTCCCCTCTATTTCTGTTTTTTAAAATTGGGGTTTGGTAAGGATTACATTCAATCTATAGATGATTGCTGTACATTGTGTAGATGTTTTAGCAATATTGAGTCTTCATTGGAACAGCTCCTTCCATTTATTCTTTGTCATTAGTTTCAGGAACATTTTTGTTTTCAGTATATAGGGTTTTTGTTGTTGTTTGTTTTTAGATGTTTTATATACATTAGTATGATTACTGACAGCCATACAAGAGACCTGTATTGTGATTTTATAAAAATACTTTTATATTGCACCAGTGAAAAGGACTCTGGGGAAGGAGAGATAGGAGGGAGCAGACAAGGTGTTTGGTGTCCTGGTGCACAGTGGTGGGAAGGACCCAAGTTGGCTGGTTGTTGAGAGTGCCTTGTAGGCAGCTATCATGGGAGATGAGAAGTTGTACCCTGTGTCAGCAACTAAACTGTTACTCTCTAGTTAGATCGGAGGGTGGGGGGGATGCTTTTCAAAGACATTTTATTAACTGTGGAATTCTGTATTTAACATTGGTTAAAACTTAGCTTCATTTTCTTCAATGCCTTATCTAGTTGCTGCGTATCTTCCCCATTATAATTTTATTTTATTGATTGTTTTTTAAAGATTCATTTTGTGCTGGGGAGATAGCATAATGGTTATGTAAAAGACTTTCATGCCTGAGGATAGGAAATCCCAGTTTCAATCCCCTGCACCTCTGTGAGCCAGAGCTGGACAGTACTCTGGTAAAAAAAAAAAAAAAAAAAAAAAAAGATATATTTCATATCAGATACTTAGTCAACTTTACCAAGAGCACTGCTCAGCTATGGTTTAAGATGGTACTATGGATTGAGCCTCCACCTTTGGTACCTCAGACATGAAAATATTTTTGCATAATCATTATGGTGTCTCTCCACAACACTGTTATTAGCATTTTAAGTATTTATTTATTCCCTTTTGTTGCCCTTGTTTTATTGTTGTAGTTGTTGTTGTTGATGCTGTTTATTGTTGGATAGGACAGAGAGAAATGGAGAGAGGAGGAGAAGACAGAGAGGAGGAGAGAAAAATAAGACACCTGCAGACCTGCTTCACCGCTTGTAAAGTGACTCCCCTGCAGGTGAGGAGCCAGGGGCTCAAACTGGAATCCTTCAGCTGGTCCTTGCACTTTGCACCACCTGCACTTAACCCGCTGCGCTACCGCCAGACTCCTGTCATTAGCATTTTTAATTAATTATTTTTAAATTTCCTCCAGGGTGATCACTAGAGCTCAAATCCATTGATCTCCATGACCATTTTTTCCTCTTTCTTTTCTTTCTTTCTCTCTCTCTCTCTCTCCGCCTCCCCTCTCTCTTTCTTTCTACTTTATTGGATAGGACAGAGAAATTGAGAGTGGAGAGGGAGAGAGAGAGAGAAACACCTGCAATCCTGCTTTACCTCTCCTGAAGCGTCCCCCCTTTAGATATGGAGTGGGTACTAGAGCCAGGGTCCTTGTACATGGTAATGTGTATACTTAACCAGGTGCCTCACCTCCAGCCCCCTCATTATAATTTTAGTAGCTGTATCTGTTTTTCAAGTTGATTTACCATTTTGCCCTATTAATATTTAATCTGAATTCTTTTAGATTATAGTTCCTACTTCGGGTTTAGTATTTTTTAGTTGATATTTTTCCCAGCTCCACATTAGCAAAACAAAAGTAGCTACCTATATAATCCTTTTTTTTTGTCTCGATAAAATTCATGTAACAGATTTCACTATGTAAACTATTTTAAAATGTACAATTTGTGGAAGAATTAGCATCAAAATGGCTATTATACCCAGAGCCATATACAAATTTAATGCAATCCCCATAAAGGCTCCACCAGTTTTTTTTAAAGAGACTAGAACAAAAGCTACAGGAGTTTATCTGGAACCAGAAAATACCTATTTTGAGAAAAAAAGATCAGAACTGGAGGCATCATACTGCCAGTTTTCACCCCTCTCTTATCACCCTTTGTCTTCTCAATTTCTCTCTGACCTGTAAAAGATGGAAGGAAGGAAGGAAGGAAGGGGGCACCAGGAACAGTGGATTCATTGTGTAGGCACTGAGCCCCAATGATAATCTTGGAGGCAAAAACATTTAAAAATTTAAAAAAGGGGAGTCGGGCTGTAGCGCAGCGGGTTAAGCGCAGGTGGCACAAAGCACAAGGACCGGCATAAGGATCCAGGTTCGAACCCCGGCTCCCCACCTGCAGGGAATTCACTTCACAGGCAGTGAAGCAGATCTGCAGGTGTCTATCTTTCTCTCTTCCTCTCTGTCTTCCCCTCCTCTCTCCATTTCTCTCTGTCCTATCCAACAACAACAACAACAACAATAACAACTACAACAATAAAAAACAACAAGGGCAACAAAAGGGAATAAATAAATAAAATAAATATAAAAAAAATTTTTAAAAGAAACTGCTGGGACCAATGGTTGTAAAACTCAATGAAAACCCCGGTGGCAGTAAGCTATAAATAGCATCCTTTGCACAAATCTATTTAATCTTGATAAGTTACACTGTCTTTTTTTTCTTACTTGGTTACAGGGCATGAACCTGGGATCTCACACATGTGTAATGTCATCACTGAATGAGCTCTGGACTGTCATTTAAAAAAATATTTATTTGTTTATTATTAGCTAGAGATAGAAATTGTGAGGGAGGAGGAGGTAGAGATGGAAAGAGACAGAGAGACACCTATAGTCCTGCTTCCCCACTCGTGAAGTTTTCCCCCTCCAGGGGGGAACCAGGGGCTTGAACTCGGGTCCTTGTGCACTATAATGTTTGCACTTAATCAGGTGTGCCACCACCTGGCCCCTACTGACTTTTTCATTTTTAAAGAGGGGACAGGTGTTGGTCATCATTTCTCCTTTGGCTAATTCTGCTTCTAAAGACCCCTTCTGTTTCTATCCGTGTTAAGAGAGAGAAATTCTTTCCCTTATAATAGTCTTGTTACCTTTTTAAAATTCAGTTGACCATAGGTGTACAGTTGGAGTTTGTACTCTCAGTCCAAAATAGTCCATTGATCTGTGTATCTGCTTAAGCTAGCACCACACTGCTATAATTTACGATAGTTGTGCAGTAAGGTTTGAATTCAGTTGTGAGTTCTCCATTTTCATGTTTTTTTGAAGACTATTAGGAGTTTGAGTCCTGATTTCTATATAAATTTTATGATCTGCTTTCTCATTTCTGTGAAATAAGACCTTTTGGGGTTTTGACAGTAATGCTGCTACCAGTTGCATCACTGCCCTGGCCATGCCTCTCTGTCCCATAATTCTCCCTGCAAACTGTGAGACTTTGATTAGATTTGGGCTGTTTTTAAGCAAAAATATGTCAAAAACAATGAAGTATCTCAACACAGACTCACTATCACCTTATTCTGTGTGTCAAGTATCTTAGGCTGATATTTATATGTACATGTGCACATTTACATGCACATAAACACGTATGTAGATACATCGATTTATGACGCTTCACAGGAGGCAGCCACGTGTAGACTGGTTTTTCTGGTAGTAATACCAGTCTGCACATGCTGTCAATTTGATCCATTGTTTTTTTTCCCTTCAAATCTTTTACTTAATGTTTTCATTGGGGAGGGGGCTTAGCAAAATGATGATTGTTTTTAAATTGCTTCCCCTAGAGTGTGGCAAAATAAATGTTCTATTTATGAATCAGTATACCTGTTACTTACATTGTATTTTTAAGCAGGGAATAGTATCCTTGTTAGCTAGATTTGACTAACACAATGCTTTGCACATGAAAGCTATGCCCATTACTCTGAATTAGAGATACTATCTGGAAGTGCAGATTTCTGGGCCCCATCTCTAGAATTTTGTGATGTGATTGGTCTGGCAACCTTTGAATTGGAGGAAAACATGTCTGGCATAGTAAACGGAATCTATCTACATGTACTTAAGTTACCTATTGAGAAAAGAATTGTTGTAATTAACCATTAGCATGTATCTAATTCATCTTTATAGCTTTTTAGATTTCATTTTAACAGGCAATCATAGATCACTGTTTAAAGGAATAATAAGTATGCATCATACAGATTGTCCCATCTGTAGCCACATTACCCTAAGTCTTCTAATTTCTCTTAATATAGCCAACCAATATTTACTGGATAGAGACAGCCAGAAATCGAGAAGGAAGGGGGGGGGAGGTAGAAAGGGAGAGAGACTGAGAAACACCTGCAGACTTGCTTCACCACTCGTGAGGCTCTCGCCCTGCAGGTGGAGGTGGGGGGCTTGAACTTGGGTTGCTGCACATTATAACATGTGCACTTAACCATGTGTGCCACCACCCAGCCCCGCCTTTTTATTTCTAGAAGTGTTAATGGTTATATAAATAAATGTCTATTACTCTCCATTTACATGTTAGAGAGCATAATAAACATGCAGCATAAGTAAATGTGTGCATCTTACTGCTCTCTACCTCCAGTGTCTTGACTTCATCCTTCATCAGTTCTATTACTATGCTTTTTTTTTTGGTGGCCTCCAGGATTATCGCTGGGGCTCAGAGCCAGCACTATGAACCCACTATTGCACCTACTGGCCATTTTTTCCATTTTATTGGGTAGGACAGAAAGAAGTTGAGAGAGGAGGGAAGATAGACACCTGCAGACCTGCATCACTACTTGTGAAATGACCCCCCTGAAGGTGGGGACCCAGGGGCTCGAACTAGGATTTGTGTGCATGTCCTTGTGATTCTTCACATGATGTGCTCTTGAGCCTCTGCTCCGCCGCCTGATCCCTGTAACTATGACCTCTTTCTATTTTACCATTATGTACCCAGTTCCCCACTGATGGATCTCTAGGTCGTTCCCAGTCTTTTGCTAATACCAACAACTCTGCAAGGAATAACCACCAGACTTGAGAGATTACTGACTTGGTCTCCAAATGTCTCCTCAGTTTAAGCACTGGCTGCAGCTCTTGACATTCCCAGACCATCCATGCTACTGATTCACTGGGTATCCCGTTACCTGTCGAGTTTGGTAACTTGCTAGAATGATTTCTAGAATTTAGGAAGGTGCTATACTTAGTGCTATCATTTTGTTTTGATGAGATTGCCAAAATCTCATCTAGCTTAAGAGGGTCCCATACTGGAAGTTTGCGTGTCCTGGGATGCATTGCTCTCTAGCATGTTGATGTTCTGTTAACTGAACTTTGGCATCAGGATTTCCAGTTGGGATTTCAGCTTATAGGCATTATGTGCAGTCATTGGGCATATGATTGAACTGTCTCTAGCCCCAGCTCCTGTCCTGGGGACAAAGGGTCAGACAGGTTAAAATCACATGGCTTGACTTTTTTTTTTAAGATTTTATTTATTTATTAATGAGAAACATAGGAGGAGAGAGAAAGAGCCAGACATCACTCTGGTACATGTGTTGCCGGGGATCAAACTCAGGACCTCATGCTTGGGAGTCTGATGCTTTATCCACTGCGCCATCTCCCAGACTACAACTTGACCTTATCATATGGTTATCTGCTTGCCACTCTTGTTATTTTCCTCCTCCCTCTCTCTCTCCCCTCCCCCCTTCCCCTCCTCCATATAGAAGGTGAGAGACAGGGAAAGGTAGAAGGGGAAAGAGATAAAAGGAGGGAGAGATTGTGTGTGTGTGTGTGTGTGTGTGTGTGTGTGTGTGTAGGCATGCATGTGCACGCACCCACCCTCAGTACCAGTCCACCCCTCAAGACCCTCTTTGCAGTCCCTCCTGCACTGCTGGTGGGATTGTAATTGGTTTCAGCCTCTGTGGAGAGAACTCTCAGAAGGCTAGAAGTGGACCTACCCTATGACCCTACAATTCCTCTCCTTGGGATATATCCTAAAGGAACCAAACACTCATCTAAAAAGATCTGTGTACATGTATGTTCATAGCAGCACAATTTGTAATAGCCAAAACCTGGAAGCAACCCAGGTATCCAACATAGGATAAATGACTAAGAAAGTTGTGGTCTATATACACAATGGAATGCTACTCAGCTATTAAAAATAGTGAATTCACCTTCTTCAGCTTGTCTTGGATGGCGCTTTGAAGGAATCATATAAAGTGAGGTAAACCCGAAAGAGAAGGATGAATATGGGATGACTGCACTCATAGACGGGAGTCTAAAAGTAGAAGGGAAAGCAAAGTAGAACTTGGACGGGTTTGGAAAGGACTTTGGGGTGGTGGGTGGCTCAGGTCCTGGAGCATGACAGTGAGGGAGGATCTAGGTGAGGGGTTAGGTTGTTACACAGAAAACTCTAAAATGTTAACACTTGGACCAACTGCTTACTGTCTTTGTTGGTGCAACATTAAAGTGTTTATAGCTTTTGTCCAATTTAAAAATCGGGTTTTCTTATAGAGTTATATATATTTTTTGTTCAGGTTTACAGTTAATGGTATTTATATACTTTTCCCATATTTGGGAGCTACTCTTCTCTTACCAGCTTTCTAGTCCTATCTGCAACTCTGACACCATCTTCTCAGACAATACTTTCAGCCCACCTGCATGTTAGCTATTGGGCTCAGGCAAAAATTAGTAAAGTCATGGCCCCATGGAATATACCTAAAATGGACTTCTTTTTTAAAAATGATTATTTATTCCCTTTTGTTGCCCTTGTGGTTTTACTGTTGTAGTTATTGTTGTTATTGATGTCACTGTTGTTGGATAGGACAGAGAGAAATGGAGAGAGGAGGGGGAGACGGAGAGAGAAAGACACCTGCAGACCTGCTTTACCACCTGTGAAGTGACTACCCTGTGAAGAGACGGGGGTTCGAACCGAGATCATTATGCTGATCCTTGTGCTTTGCGCCACCTACACTTAACCCACTGCGCTACCGCCCTACTCCCCTAAAATGGACTTCTAAGCTCCTTCCAACATGAAGACCCCAGTCTCATCTGCTATATTTTTATCTTTAGATTCCTGACTAAATGAATTGTTCAGTTTTATATCTTTATGCTTTCTAGCCACCAAGTTGCAGATGCTACCATGATGCCAACCTGTCTTCCTTGGGCAGATGACCTCACCAATGTGTCCCAGAACCCCACCTCTCAAGAGCACTACCCCACTAGGGAGAGATAGAAATAGGCTGGGGGTATGGATCGACCTGTCAATGTCCATGTCCAGTGGATAAGCAATTACAGAAGCCAGACCTCCCACCTTCTGCACCCCATAAAGATCTTTGGTCCATACTCCCAGAGGGATAAGAGTAGGGAAGCTTCCAATGAAGGGGATGGGATACAGAACTCTGGTTCTGGGAACTGTATGGAGTTGTACCCCTCTTATCCCACAATTTTGTCAATCATTATCAAATCACTAATTAAACATTATTAAAAAGTAAAATATTAAAAAACTTCTTTCTTTAGTCTTATGAATTTGAAAGGGTTTGCACTCTGTGGCACATATATTCATTCCCTTACTGATGGATTTCAATAGACAGTCATTTGTATGAACTCTAATTACTATTTTTATTCATTGATTTCACTTTTTAAAAAAATTCTTTATTGGGGGATTAATGTTTTTTAGTCGACAGTAAATACAATAGTTGGTACATGCATAACATTTCCCAGTTTTCCACACAATACAACTCCCATTAGGTTCTCTGCCATTCTGTTCCAGCATTGATTGAATTTCTGATATTATCTCTGAGAACTATTTGCCTACTTGGAGATACACCTGCATTTTCTTCTTGAGGTTTTATAGTTGGAGATGATAAATTTAGCTCTGCGATCTACTTTGAGTTAACTTAATGGAATTAGAAGTCTGTTGCTTTTTTATGTAATTGACTTAGTTTCTCACCATTTTTGTAAAAAAGACTCCATCCTCCCCCAAACCCCAGTTGACTTTTCAAAGCTCAGTTGATCATCTATAGTTGTCTCTAGTTCTGGTCTTTTCATTTTAGAATAGAGCCGTCCCACCGAGCTATGCATTCATCCTTTTCCCTGTTTGCTGTTGTTTTACGTATGAATGATCACACACACACACACACACACACACACACACACACACACACACACACACACACACACACACACACACACACACACACACACACACACCATCACAGCCAGATGCTCCTAGGACAAAAATCTAGGCCCTTGTGCATGATAAGATGAGCTTTCTCCCTGCCCCTATATCATACTGTCTTTACAGTGTCCACTGGTACCTCATGACTGTGTTTTCCCTGCTTTCAGTGGAATTTTGTTTTGCTTCATTTTTTAATTTATTTTCCCTTTTGTTGCCCTTGTTTTTTCTTATTGTTGTAGTTGTTGTTGTTATTGATGTCGTCATTGTTGGATAGGACAGAGAGATGGAGAGAGGAGGGGAAGACAAAGAGGGAGAAAGATAGACACCTGCAGACCTGCTTCCCTACCTGTTAAGAGACTCCCCTGCAGGTGGGGAGCCCAGGGGCTCGAACCGGGGTCCTTACGCCGGTCCTTGCGCTTCACGCCTCGTGCGCTTAACCTGCTGCGCCACCGCCTACCCGTTTGCTTCATTTTTTTAATCTTGGGGAGAAAGAAAAGGAGGGATAACATGCCACTCTTTCATCATTCATGAAGTTTCCTTTGATGCATAGATGGTGCTTCCATGTAGTGCCAGGGGCTTGCCCAGGGCCATACCAAGTGAGTTATCTCCCAGGCCCTACCTCTAAATGGTTTTGACTCTTAAAAGTTGCTTTGCCTTTTCAAATCAACCTGAATTAGCTTTTTCAATTCTACAAATATCTGGAACTTCAGTTTGAATTGCATTAGGTCTACTGGTTTAGTGAAAAAAAGCTGACATCTTAGAAAATATTAGTCTTTCAACCCATGAATATTTGCTTTTTAAAAATTATTTATTTATTTATTCCCTTTTGTTGCCTTTGTTTTATTGTTTTAGTTAGCCTGTGCTTAACCCGCTGTGCTACCGCCCAACTCCCGTAATCAAAATTTTAAAAAAATATTTTTTATCTTTATGTGATAGGACAGAGAAAAAAATCAAGAGGGTTGTGGGAGGGAGAGGGAGAGAGAGAGGCCTGCAGCACTGCTTTACTGCTTGTAAAGACTCCCCCCCTGCAGGTGGGGACTGACTGGAGGGAGATGGGGAAGAAGCAAGTTACTAAACGGTATACATTAGCCCCCACCCCCCCAAAAAAAGAGAATTTACTTTGCGAGCAATTGTGATCTCTTAAAATTCATATATTTTTTAAGTGACCATGTTTTAAATATCTAGAATATATATTCATTGAATACTTTATAGCTTCTTAGATTAGGGTATCCCCAGAGAGAAATATCTAATACTGCCTTATAGCAAATGTATTTGATGAATTCTTTTTTTTCAAGTTTAGAAGAATGCCTTACTGCCTTATTATTTCTGATATCAAACCCAACTTTTTTTGAGTTTCTTGTGAGAATTCGGTAATAAGGATTAGTTCATATATAAAGAAAACTCTTCAAAGCCATCTTGTAGGTCAGTTATTTTCTTTCTTTATAGGAGGCTAGAACAGATTCTGAGTCAGTAAGCTGACTGCTCTCTGGTGATTCTGTGTCTTGTCATGGTACTCGTTATTTATAGGCTAGCCCTTCAGTCTTAGGGTCAGCATACCCTTGCTTTTGATATCTGTTTTCTGCCACACGCCTGATATTGGAATAGAAACAATACAACTACTGCTTCCACCAGAGGAAGATAGTATGGGAGTTCCCATAGTCGCTCTGCAGTTATGTAGGCAGCTTTTACTGATTGGTTGTTATTTGTGCTTTATAACTTTGAACATAACTTTTATGTGAGTGCTTGTAGCAGCCAATGTCCTTTGTTGCAGGCATTTTTGTTTATAAGTTAGTGGGATCTGCAGTCATGGAAGACTTAGTACAGTAACTTATAAATTCAAATAGATTTTCAGTGGAGGGTGTCTAAAAGTCAAAGCTAATATGTCTGTGGTGTAAATTAGAGAAGGGAATATTAAATAGCTGAAAAGAATACTTAGTTTGATCTTACCCGGAAAAACAAGTAGATTGTTAAGTGTCTTCATTCTTCTGGCCAGCGTTATGCATCTTCTTCCTCATAACTTATATTCCCTTACATGTTAAATGTGGTACGCACTGTAAATAAACATTGTCAGCCATTCAGTTATCACTGGGGAGCCTCAAATATGTGTGTGACCCCTGTGTTCTAAAGTGGTCTTAAAAAATCTCAAAGCCTAGAGGTGTCAGACTTTGGGTACCAGTGTGGTAGATGTTACCTCCTTGCAGTAGATATCATTGTCCTCGATGGTTAAACTTGCTACTAGGAAAACACACACTGGCAAATGTTCATGCAAATCTAGAAACTGACTGACTTTAAAGCTTCCTTACCATTGGCGAGCTGCAAACTGTGCTGCACTTTGGTTAGATGTTTGGTGATCCCAAAGAATTATACAATTTGATACTAAGTAGACTTGAAAGAAAGAATGGAAGGATGAGAGACTGGTTGCACTTGTGTGACAGCTGTCTTATAAATCATTCTTTCCCTAATAAAGCAGTAGAATTTTCCTAGGTAAATTAAACATTTTAAAAATGGCGGGGGGCCGGGTGGTGGCGCACCTGGTTGAGCACACATGTTACAGTGCACAAGGACCCAGGTTCAAGTCCCTGGTCCCCACCTGCATGGGGAAGATTTCACAAGTGGTAAAGCAGGGCTGCAGGTGTCTCTCTGTCTCTCATCCTCTCTATCTCCCCCTTCCCTCTCGATTTTTGGCTGTCTATCCAATAAATAAAATAGTAATAAAATATTATAAAAACTAATTTTAAATGATGATTAGAAATCTGTTATGTAGTCATTTTACTCATTTGTATTCTGATAATGGTGGGGGAGGTTATTAGAACATTATCAGGTTGTGTTCTTCAAGCAGAGTAAGGACCATACTCAATGTATATTTTCTCTTTAAGAATTCTGCATTCTGAAGAGAAAACACTCAGCAGAACCTGGACTGGAGTTGGTGTATTGCACCAAAATAAAAGACTCTGAGGTGGGGGCGGGGGTGGGGAGAGAGTATGGGTCCTGGAAAAGGATGACAGAGGACCTAGTGGGGGGTTGTATTGTTATGTGGAAAACTGAGAAATGTTATGCATGTACAAACTATTGTACTCACTGGCGACTGTAAAACATTAGTCCCCCAATAAAGGAAAGACTGTTTTTTTAAAAAAGTAATTCTGCATTCTGTATGATTGTGAATCTCTACCTGACTTTTTCAGATTATTTACCAAATTACTGCATTAAAGATGCACAAGACTGTGGTCTGGGAGGTGGTGCAGTGGATAAAGCATTGTACTCTCAAGTATGAGGTCCCGAGTTCAGTCCCAGGCAGCATGTGTGCCAGAGTAATGTCTCTGTTGAGACCCTACCGAATTTCTGTAAGGGAATAGAGCAGAAGGTACAAGGGTTTATCAGAATTTATGAGTAAGTTACTGTGCTAAGTCTTCCATGACTGCAGGTCCCACCAACTTATAAACAAAAATGCCTGCAACAAAGGATTTTGACTACCGTAAGTACTCACATAAATAAATAAAATCTTTTAAAAAAAATACACAAGACATTATCTCATTGGTTGCTAACCTGGAATAGTTGTTGGTGACTGAAATCCTGTAGAAAACTCACCCCCTTCACCTGCCTCTGTTCTTCATAATGACTTTTCAAGTTATCACCACAACCACTTCTGTACTTCATAATGATTTTCTAACTTCTAGCACTCAATAAAGACTGGACAAATATTGAAATGCTCCGAATTCTGCTCTTTTAACAGCATTTGATTTGAATTAGTGTGCAAACAACAACAAGGTCAAGCATAAGATAGTAGATGTGAGACTCAGCCAGGACATGGCAGGAAAGTGCAGGCTCTGCTGATGGCAGGTAGCCCATTTTTCCTTTCTTGGGTGAAGACTGTTTTAGATCATTAAGGACCTAAGTTGTAATTCCCACTCTTAGCCACTGGATGGTGCCTTTGGATTGATTTTTGAAAACTAAATTTACATAGGGGTTAAAAATTCATGGTAAAAAGCAATGAAATGTGGGTGGTGATATAATATTTGGCTGTATAGCTAAGCAGATTAAAGCGAGCAACACAACCATCATTTGTGATACAGCATGTAATTTATTTTTAAGTTAAATCGTGTATAAACAGGTGCTAACCTATGTATTCAGTCCAGCACATTAGAAACTTTTTAGATGTAATGAATAAGTAACTTTTTTACTTACTCATTAAATTTTATTTTGATGTGCTGTTGGGAATGAACCCAGAACCTCATACATGCATGATACCTCCTAGGCCTGGTCCTGTCCCCCACACTCACCACCCCCACGCCCGTACTTTTTGAGGCAGGCGAGAGAAGAGAGGCACGACAGCATTTTGCATGGTACTTCCGTGCTGTGACAGAGTCTAAACCCAGGGTCTCGTGCACAGCAAGGTCTGTGCTCTACCAGGTGAGCTATTTGCCAGGTGAACTGTCTCCCTCGTGGGGCCACACTACATGGGAGCTCCATGGAAAGGGGAAACATTAAGAATTAGAAAGCAGTGACGTAGTGTCTTGCCTTCTCTTTGTCTTTCTCTTCCTCTCTGTCACTCTCTATCCGAACAAATAAAGTTGTCCTTCTAATTATTTTGTCTATTTCCCCTATCCAGGACCCATCAAAATTTTATTTCACAAAAATCATATTCCATTTCTCTTTGGTAGTTACCAGATGACTTTAATAGTTACCGCCTTTGTTGAATACTTGGGCCTGTAGAGTTTATTTGGGATAGTAGCAATGTTGTAAAGGTCTCAAAGGGATACTAATCCCATGTAACAAAACATTCTCTTATTTTTTTTAAAGAAAGAAAAATAAATACAGACCATGAAACACCACTGTCTCCAAAGCCCTTTCACTAAGGTCTTCTTTCTTTAATGCACTTTTCTTTTTTTCTTTTTCGTAAGCTGTAATTTTAGAAGAGACTCATTGCATATGAGAGAATTCCATAGAGATGGAGAGAGAGAAGCCAGAGTGGCACGCAGGCCCATGAAGTGCAGAGAACCTCAGACACCCAGTCCTGTCTCAGTCAGTGGAACTACTTCCTTGGCTACAGTATTAGTTGTGTAAAAATAGGAATTATATTTATATAAAAACAAAGTTACATAAACTAAAAATAGAGTATACTTTCTATGCATAACTGTGCAAACACCAAACTAGAAGAAGTCCAGAAATGAGTTCCATTCACCATAGCAAAAATAGTCTAACACTTAGGGAGAAACCTAACAAGGGAAATGAAAGACCTCTGTAACTGAAAACTAGGAGACACTTCTCAAGGAAATAGAAAAAGAGATAAGAAGTGGAAAGACCAACAATGAATTAATGTCATCAAATTGACTATTCTACCCAGAGCCATATGCAGATTTAGTGCAATCTCTTATCTAGATCCTACCAGATCTCTTTTAAGAGAATAGAACAGAAGATACAAAGTTTTATCTGACGACAGAAATAGCCGGGATCGCCAAAGAAATCCAAAGATAAAAGAGCAAGAATGGAAGCATCATGCTTCCTAACTACAAAACATTCACAGAGCCACTGTGATCACAATGGCCTGGTACGAGAACCAAAATACACACGTAGACCAGAAGAACAGCACTGAGCATCCGACAATCAACCCTCGTGCCTACAGACGTCTAATCTTTGGCAAGGGGAGCCCAAAACATAAAACAGACATATGGTTTAGGGGGAATCTTGGATTGTAACACATAGAAGAATGAAACCAGATGAGCATATTTCATCATATGCAAAAATAAACTCCAAATGGATCAACAATTTAAAGTTAAGGCCAGAAACCCTCAGGTACTTAGAGGAAAGCATAGACTAAACTCTCCTCTGTAAGTTTTAGAAACATCTTTGCAATACAATTGCAAGGAAAGCAAAAGCAAAAATAAACTAATGGGATTACATCAAAGTGGAAAGCTGCAGGACAAAAGGAATCAGCACTATAGAGAGACCCATGTGGAGTGGGAGAAAATATTTATGTGTCATACATCAGACAGAAGACTGATAACCAAAATACAGAGAACTTACCAAAGTCAACAATAAAAGGACAGACAACCTATTGAAAGATGAGGAAGATAAAAGCAGAATCTTCTCCAAAGAAGAAATCCAAATGACCAGCAAACATGGAAGAAATGCTCAAAGCCACTGATGACCAGGAACATGCAAATTAAAAACAGTAATGAGATAACCACTTTATACCTGTGAGAGTGTCATAATTAGCAAAGAGAAACCAGCTTCTGGAGAGGCTGTGGTGGGAGGAATGAACGGAGCATTGCTACATTGCTGGTGGGAATGTACTGATAACTTGGTTCAACTCCTATGAAAAACAGTCTGGGCATTTATCAGAAGACTAGAAACAGACCTACCTTAAGACCCAGCAGTCCCTCTACTGGGCATATACCCAGGAAAAAGAATACCTGTCCACAAAGATATATGCACACCTATGTTCATAGTAGCATAGTTCGTAATAAGCCAAACTTAGAAGCAGCCCAGGTGCTCAGTGATAGATGATGATTAAGAAAGTTGTGGTACTTGTTTAGAAACAAACTTTCAAAGCCAAAGTCATTTAAACTACAGCCAGAGAACAGGCTTGGCACTGAAGTAATAAACCAAGGCTGCTGAGATTTTACACTTGTTGGGCTACCTCAAAGAACTAGTAGCAAAGAGCACAACTTCAGATGCTGCTTCTTTTCATGTCAAATTGTTGCTATTCACAAATGACATGATAGTATACGCAGAAAATCCAAAAGAAGCTAGTAAAGAAACTCATGGAATTGTGTGTGCTATATAATAAGGTGGCAGGCTACAAAATTAATGTACATAGCTCACACAATTCCACAAATTTTTTTTTTTTTTTTTTTACTAGATTCTTTTGGATTTTCTGTGTTTCTAAACAGTGAGACTTTTTGCCTAGGCAGTGTTAAGATTTTTGTCCAAACTCTAACTTATTGGAATGTGGATTTTTGTTATTTACTCTTGTAAGACTTGCTTTATTCTTTTTTGTTATCACCAGGGCTTTACTGCTCTGAGATTGCTTTTTCAGAGAGACAAAAACATAGAAGCAGAGATATGCAGAGAGAGAGAGACCGACCGACCGACCACAGCACCAAATCTTAACTCCTGTATACTGGGGCCTGAGCTTGAGCCTGAGTTATGCACAGAAAAAGTGAGGTACTTATCCAGATGAGGTGCCCAGCTCACTTTTCCCCCCCTTATCTGTAAAAAAATGTTGAATTTAGGAAATAAGAATCATTACTAGGGAGTAATGATACTAAGGTAAAGACAAGTATATCAGCATAGAGAGAGAACAAGTTACCCATAATCCTGCCATTGAGCTAGTCTAGTGTTGATTTTTTCCAAAAAGTCATTCTGTTCTCCATTAACATAATTAGAATCCTATTGTACACTGTGTTGTTTCTAACATCTTTAGGATTGTTTTGTGTATTTGGAACTTCTCAGCAGTGTTGGTTTCTTGATACTAACTGTTCCATTGCATGATATATGGGGAAAGGGAGACAGACACCTGCAGAGTGCTTCACCACTTGAAGTTTCTGCCCTGCAGATGGGGACTGGGGCCTTAAACCGGGGTCCTTGCTTATTGTAATATGTGTGTTCAACCTGGTGTCCCACCAGCCCCTAATGTTTTATTTAAAATAATTGCTTTGGCAGGATCATGACATGTAAGCTTTTATAGGCCTCTCAATACTTACATATGTCTACATTCTTGCAAATAGAAATGCTAGTTTAACTGGTCATTTGGAGGAGGGAGTGCACAGAAGTTTGGTAGTGTAGTATGGAACAGTGTCCCAGTAATCTTACAATTTTGTAAAGCATTATTAAATCACTAATGCAAATGTTTTAAAAGAAATGCTAGTTTAAAATTTTTGAAACATTACCATGCTTGGGACTGGATTTAATCATCCCACCCCCACCCCGGCCCTACTTGCAGGGGAATCTCACAGAGGAACAGCCCTGCAGGCATCTCCTTCCCTTCTCTGTCACCCACCCACCCACCCCCCCGTGTGTGGCAGCTGTGGACCAGGCCTCAACAATAATCCTGGTGGGATGGGGAAAAAAACTGGGAAGACTCACAGAACTCCTGACAGTAGCCAGCAAATTAATTTTCTCCCAAAAGCCCAATTTATGCCTTGAATCACCTCTGCTGACTTCTAGCTTAGCCTGTTGGTAGCCTACTTTTCTTGCTTTGACTTTAGAATTACTTTGTATTTTGGTTATATCTCATACTGCACCTTAGAGACAGGCTTCTGTGATACAAATCTGATCGTTATATTTTTATTTAGAATACTTTGCTTTTCTCTTTATTTTTAAATTTAATATGCATATATTTTGAAGTGGTCTATGTGAGACTTAAAAATAAGGTGGTAGTGATGTCTTCAGTGCAGTAAGCATACTTCAGACATTTTAGTTGGCTAACTAATAGGCATAGAATATTAGATCTGTGACTTAGAAAAGTGGCCGGTGGCATGTAGAGTTGTTAATTAGTTCACCCTGGTTATAAATGTCAAATACCAACTTAAGGTAGTGTGAAACACTAGAGAATATCTATTGATCAAACAGTGGATGTGGTCAGCAAAAAATAGATTCAGGACATGATAATACGGACTCCCCACAAACATTTTGTTTTTTTCCCGTGGACATTTTAGCTTAGGTCACCCATACTTAAAATTCCAAAAGACAGCAGCTTTTCTTGAAAGTTTTGGTAGGAAAGTTAAATACTGAGCAAGATACTTTTTTGCTTCAGTAATATGTTCATCCCTGAGCTAAACATGTGGCTGGCAGTAGGTGTTACTATGCCCAGTCCTGAATCTGCCATATGTGTTTGAACAAGACGCGCTCTCTAAAGGAAGGAATTCTTGTGGAAAAGCCTATGTCTGCTTGTGAGGTTGGATAGACCTGGAGAAAGGAGAGCTATGGCTTAAGACACCACTTAGGTGGTGGCTGTAATTCTGTGTGAGAATGGAAGTGGGTCTGAAGTAGGCCACTATGAGAGACAAGTTAAGGATGATTTATAAAGTAAAATGAGTGATGAAGTATGGAAACACTTTTAGATATGGTGACATCATCACTATTAGTTAGCCTGGGAATTTCAGTAAAAGAACACTTTTGGGAGTAAACTAGAAGTTGAGTTTTGCCATGGTTAAGGCAGAGATGGTGTAAAGTATGCAGGTGAACAGGCCTGTTGAAGATATCAAAGTTGAACTTGGAAGTTAATTTAGAAGCAGTGACTTGAAAGTGTCACATAGATAATAAATACTATAGATACAGATGTGATGGCTCAGAAGAGACTGGAGTGAGAGGAAATCCATTATTTCAGTGTATGGGCAAGGTAGGAAAAGTGGCCCCCAAGGGAAAGTGGTTTAGGAAAATACGTGAAATTTTTATGGAAATTCACTAAGAATTTAATAAAGCTGATTGACAACCCAGTATTGTAGAGTAATTGAAAAAAAAGTGTTTAGTTTTGAAAATGATATCAGCAGTGTCTTCACAGCATTTCCAGTTGTGTACTAAGTATAGAAATCAGATCAGAGCAGGAGTGAAAGTCAGTCAGTGGAGTGACGGACTGTAGAGAACTGGAGAAGCTTGCTGGTGGCAGAAGGGGACAGGCAGCAATGAGGGATAGATAAAAGTGATGTAAGAAAGAACTCGAAAGAATAATAAGACTTACAAACAACTGGGTTATATCTGAATACACTTTCTTCCTGCACAACTACCAGCTCTTCCCATCAGACTGCAGTTTTTGAGGTTTCTCACCTGACATTTATAAAATATTTGATAAGTGACTATTAAGTGACTGAAATATCAGAGGGCAGAAGTTGGCAATACAAGGATGTTTGGGTGAAAGTTGAAGGAATTCATCTTTTGTCTTTTCTTTCTGAGATAATTTCTCTCCAGTCTACTCATTTTAGGGGATTTCAGGGTGGAATCGTGAGAATAGACGTGAAAACATTCTGAAATTAAATTGTCTTGGTAAGATAAGATGGAAGGAAGCCTAACTGTTCATTTAATTTCACACAGATGTATGATCCATGGGAAGAGCCAGGCTTGGGGAGACAGGTGGGCCTGAGTTAGGATCCAGCTTCCTCCACTTCTTAGCTATGTCACCTCTAGCTTTAGCTTGTTTAGTCCATAACTTAAAACTAATAATACTGGCTTTCATTTTACCGGCACTGCTCAAGTCTGGTGCTGAGGATTGACACTGGGACCTTCTAGTTTCAGGCATGAATCCTTTGCATAATGATTCTGCTGCCTCCCCACACTTCAACTGTATTGACTCTTCAGTGGGAAATTTTATTTGTGTGTGTGTGTGTGTGTGTGTGTGTGTGTGTGTGTGTGTGTGTGTGTGTGTGTGTGTGTGTCGGGGGCAGGTAGAAAATAAAAAGTACTCGCTTCTGTCATACGTGGTGCCAGGACTTGAATATAGAACTTAAAAGCGTGCAGATCCTGTGAGCTGCTGCTGTGCTGTCTCTGTAGACGATTTAGCCCAGGTTTTTAACCTGTGAAATCAAGAGAAAAGGGGAGTCGGGCTGTAGCGCAGCAGGTTAAGCGCAGGTGGCGCAAAGCACAAGGACCGGCATAAGGATCCCGGTTCGAACCCCGGCTCCCCACCTGCAGGGGAGTCGCTTCACAGGCGGTGAAGCAGGTCTGCAGGTGTCTGTCTTTCTCTCCTCCTCTCTGTCTTCCCCTCCCCTCTCCATTTCTCTCTGTCCTATCCAACAACGACAACAACAATAATAACTACAACAATAAGACAGCAAGGGCAACAAAAAGGAATAAATAAATAAAATAAATATTTTTAAAAAAAAAAGAAATCAAGAGAAAAGAACTACTTTTCAGGCATATTGTTACAGCTGAGAGCACATGCAGGACCTAGAACAGATTAAAAAATTCTGTGCTAAAGAAACTGATAGCAGAGCTAGCTACTCAGTTAAGAATGGGGTTACTATCTTTTCTGGTATGGGACTTTTCTTTCCTTTCCTTTTTTTTTTTTTTAATATTTATTCCCTTTTGTTGTCCTTGTTTTATTGTTGTAGTTATTATTGTTGTCGTTGTTGGATAGGACAGAGAGAAATGGAGAAAGGAGGGAAAGACAGAGAGGGGGAGAGAAAGATAAACACCTGCAGACCTGCTTCATCACTTGTAAAGTGACTTCCCTGCAGGTGGGGAGCCAGGGGCTCGAACCGGATCCTTATGCCTGCCCTTGTGCTTTGCACCACCTGCGCTTAACCCACTGCACTACCGCCTGACTCCCTTTTCTTTCCTTTTAAGAATCTAAAAAAAAAAAATCTGTGGATAACCTTCAAGTTCTAGGCACTTGAAAGGAACAGACTTTATTTTACTCTGAAATAACTTTGGTTTTTATTTTTTTAATTTTATTTTATCTTATTATTTTTAACTAGAGCACTGCTCAGCTCTGGCTTATGGTGGTGCAGGGGCCCCTATTGAAGCTGGGACTTCGGAGCCTCAAGCACAAGTGTCCCTTTGCATAACCATTATGCTATCTACCCCTGCCCTGAAGTAACTTTGTTATAACCATAGGTTTTTACAAGTTTATCAAGGGCATGAAAATCTATTAAAATAAATTCCATACCTGAAACATATTAAAATTATCTTTTCTTTCGATGGCAAAAAAAATACTATTTAAATTTTCAGGTAGTTGACTATAAAGAGACAGTGTAGCCGCTATGTAAAATGTCTTTCATGCTAGAGGCACCGAAGGTCCCAGGTTCCATCCCTAGCACCACCATAAACTGGAATTTAGAAGTGATCTGGAAAAGAAAAAAAATAAGGTAATAATCATTAATAAAGGAAACTGGGAGTCAGGCGGTAGCACAGTGGGTTAAGCGCACGTGGCGCAAAGCGCAAGGACCAGTGTAAGGATCCCGATTAGAGCCCCTGGCTCCCCACCTGCAGGGGAGTCCCTTCACAAGTGGTGAAGCAGGTCTGCAGGTGTCTGTCTTTCTCTCCCCCTCTGTATTCCCCTCCTCTCTCCATTTCTCTCTGTCCTAGCCAACAACGAACAACATCAATAACAACAACAATAATAACTACAACAATAAAACAACAAGGGCAACAAAAGGGAATAAGTAAATAAATTAATTAATTTTAAAAAAGATAAAGGAAACTAAAGAATATGAAAAATGTTCTATTAGTTGTGTCATCAGTTCAGCTTAAAAATAGTTATGTTCAGTGTTTTCTGTCTCCACTCTTGTTTGCTTTAGAAAGATGTGAATCATTTCTCTAGTTTTTCCCAAACACTGGCTACGTTGAAGTGAGAGTGGTGTATGGAGCCTCAGTTTGTGTATGAAGTAACTAGTGTTCACTTCAGCTACTGATCTTACTGCACTTGTGGGAATTCCCCGGATGTCTCCTGTAATCATTGCTTATGGAGGTAAATACAGGGTAACCATAGCAACTTATTTTTAAATTGGAGATTTTCTCCCCTCAGCTTTTAATGTGCAGTAACTTGATACTACATTTACTTCAGTGTCACCAGGTTGTAGAAACCAGAATGAGTTCCCAGTAGCCTTTTCTCAGCCTTCTTTTAAAGAAAGGCAGAAATTCAGCTTGTTTATCATAAAAATTCAGTTTGCTGAGTTCTAATATTGGGACTAATTTGTTTTAGACATGGTTGCTGAAGAATTCTTAATTGGCAGCTAGTACTGTGATTACACTATTACACTTGAAGATGTTTATCCTGGATCTACTTGGACATAATTGGTACATGATTCTGGAGCTACCGCTAAAAAGCATAAGTTTGTTGCTCCAACTTGAGAGGTGAAATATGATACTTGAAAGCAACACAATAAAATGCACTTTCAGTCTTTTCTTTCATTCAGTCTGAATGATGACACTTTTGCTTATTAAACTACTTCTCAAAGTAATCAAAATTATAAAGAAAATATAATTTTAAAATATTGCTTTAATACTATAATATATATGAATATATATATATATATATATTTTTTTTTTCTCTCCCTGAACAGCAGAGCACTGATTAGCTTTGGGTTTTGGTGGTGCAGGGAATTGAACCTGGGACTTTGGAGCCTCAGGCATGAGAGTCTCTTTGCATAACCATTGTGGTACCTCTGCCTCTGTACTGTTTACTTAAGAGCAGTTTTCTCTTTAAAACACCGTTTATGAGTGAGTGAATAATGACTCACAATGTTGGGATACCCAGGCACACAGTTCTGTACTGCATCAGTCACCAGAGCTTTGTGCCACCCCTCTCCCCTCCCCGTAGTTTTCTTTCAGGGCCTGATGGCGGCTTTCTCAGTACAGTGACCATGTCACCATGTGCAGGGACCCAGATTCACACACACAGCCCCTCCTAGAGGAGAGAAGCTGCACTAACTGTATGGCTGTCCCGCAGGTGTCTCCACTCTTCTCTGGCTTTGTCCCTGTCTTTCAGCCTCTTAGAAAAAAATGGTTGCAGGGATTGAAAGAATGGTTCAGGCTCCAAGCTGGTAGCAGGGGGAAAAAAAAAGTTTTTAAAGGATAGTTTTCTTCCCTCTCACTTAGTTTTAGTACATTCTTGTAAGCTACCTGTATTATATTTGACTTTTTTTTTTTTTTTTTTTGCCCCCAGGGTTATTGCCAGGGTTCACTGCTCCTGGAGGCTTTTTTTGCCCTTTTTTGTTACCCTGGTTGTTTTACCACTGTTGTGGTCATTATTATCATTGTTATTGATGTCATAGTTGTTGGATAGAACAGAGAGAAATGGAGAGAGGAGGGGAAGACAGAGAGGGGGAGAGAAAGACAGACACCTGCAGACCTGCTTCACCACCTGTGAAGCGACTCCCCTGCAGGTGGGGAACCGGGGGCTCAAACTGGGATCCTTAACCAGTCATTGCGCTTTGCGTCACGTGTGCTTAACCCGCTGTGCTACTGCCCAACCCCCTATATTTGACTTATTAACATGCAGTAAGGGGCCGGGAAGTGGTACACCTGGTTTAGCATACACATTATAATGCAAAAGCACCCAGTTCAAGCCCCCTGGTTCCCACCTGCAAAGGGGAATCTTCAGGAGTGGGGAAGCAGTGCTGCAGGTGTCTCTCTCTCTCTCTCCCTCCCTCCCTCCCTCCCTCCCTCCCCCATCTCTCTTAATTTCTTTGTCTATTCAAAGTAAGTGAGTAAATTGTTTTTTATTTCTCTATTGAGGGATTAATGATTTATAGTCAACAGTAAAATACAGTATTTTGTACATGTGTAACCTTTCCACATAACAGTACAGCCCCACTAGGTCCTCCTCTGCCATCATGTTCCAGGACTTGAACTTTACCCCCCTCACCCACCCCGGAGTCTCTACTTTGGTGCAGTACACCAGCTCCAGCCCAAGTACTGCTTAGTGTTTAGTGAGTCAGTATTTTAAAAAAGTTAAACTACACAACAAATTCTGAAGAATTAAATTTAAACTATCATAACTTTAATGTCTATAAGCTGAAATAATATTTGGGGTGTATTTATAAAAATATAAACACACACTATGTATATGGTACATATATAATATTTATCAGTTAACCAACTTCACTCCTTCAAGATTTGTTTACTATTGGTGTAGAACTAAACATTATAATCTTAAAATAAGTTAGATGACAATTATCTGTATTTTGAGTAGCTAAACTATTATTCATGCATTAGAAAGAATTTTAGCATGTCAGCTATTTTCTCAGGAGTATAATGGTCAAGAGTAAATTTTGATACTGTTCTAGCAAGTACAATGCTGGTTTCTTTGAGAAGGAAATTCTCCAGTACATACTCAAGGAGGAAAAGATGAAACAATAAAACATATGGAGAGCTGTAAAAACACATTTTTCTTTCTAGAGAATGGACAATCAGTTACACTCTATACCGATTACAACTAGTAATTTTTTTTTTTTTACTGATTCCCATTGAAGTCTTGTGTATATAGTCTTTAACTATATTTTTGTATTATTACATTTTACTAACTGTTCATGTGTGTGCAACCACTTTTTTTTGTTGTTCGATAAGATCGTAGGATAAGAGGGGTATAATTCCACATAGTTCCCAACACCAGAGTTCTGTATCCCACCCCCTTCACTGGAAGCTTTCCTATTCTTTATCCCTCTGGGAGCATGGACCCAAGATCATTACAGGGTGCAGAAGGTAGAAGGTCTGGCTTCTGTAATTGCTCTCTGCTTGACATGGATGTTAGTACTTTGTTTTCAAAATATAAGGGTAGATATAATACTGAATTTGTGTTAAAAATTGAAACCAATTTAAAACTCTAAAGCACCTTCAATATTATATGATATAGCAAGTCATTATTATATGATGTAGCAAGTCATTCTATAAATTTGGAAAGAGAAACATAGAGAAAATAATAAGTAGCAGAGCACTGCTTTAAGAAAGTGGCCAGGGGTTCTGTGTAGCACAGCAGCTGAGCACAGGACTTGCCTGTAAAGACCCCAATATGACAGTGCTAAGCACAGCTCTGGTTTGTCAATCTCTAAAGAAATACTCTTAATTTTTTCTTGTATTTTTACTACTGATTTAAGTGTTTTTGCAAAAATTTTAAGATTTCAAGGGTGTAATTTCATAGACACAAAAGTGTGTCACCCTACCCATCTTTAAAGTTCTGTCCGCCCCTCCCCTCATAACCACTGTGATTCTCACAAAGTCCAAGAGACTAATTATTTTTTTTTTTTTTTAGAGAAAGGAACATTGATCTATTATTACTTCTCACCTGTTTTAATGTATTTTAATATTTATAAAGTATTATTCACTGGATAGAGACAAAGGAATTGAGAGGGAAGGGTGAAAACATATCTGCACACTGCTTCATCACTCATGGAAATTTCCCCCTGCTAGCAGGGACTAGGGGCTTGAACCTCGGCCCTTGAGCACTGTAACATGCACTCTGGTGTGCACTGGTGTAACTGGTGTGGCACTGCCCAGCTCCCTCACATCTGCTTTTTTTGTTTGTTTTGCTTGGCTTTTTGTTTTTGCCTACAGGGCTATCACTGGGGTTCCATGCCAGCACTGTGTGTGCCCCTGCTCCTGGCGACCATTTTTTCCCTTTTTATTTGGTAAAACAGAGAAGCTGAGAGGGTGGTCTGGGAGGTGGTGCAGTTGAGAGAAAGCATGAGGCCCTGAGCTTATTTCCCAGCAGTACATGTACCAGAGTGATGTCTGGTTCTCTCTCTCTCCTGTCTTTCTCAGGAATAAATACATTCTTGAAAGAGAAAGAGAGAAGCTGAGAGGGGAGAGAGAGAAAGATAGGCACCTGTAGACCTGTTTCACCACTTGTGAAGCATCCCTGCTGTAGGTCAGACTCGAACCCAGGTCCTTTCTATTGTACTATGTGCTCTTGCTTAACTGGGTGTACCAGTGCCCACCCCTGTTTTTGATCACTGATCAGTTACTTTCTAGACTTTCTCAATCGTTAGACTTTAAAAATAGTGAATGTATCTTGCCTAATTTCACTGCTTCCTCTTAGTAACTTAATAAACTATTATCTGGTCCTTAGAATCTAAGGCAAACTTACACTGATCTTTCAAGAGGCCTGTATTGGCTGGGATGTCTCCACTGTAGAGCGAACCACTTTACTAGTAGGGGAGAGTGAGGGCAGAGTTGTCAATAGCCCTGCTGTCCTTAAGTTAAGGGATGTTGTTCAACTTCCCAAAGTACTTATAATAATAAAATTATTTTGTAAATTTCACTCCGAGTGACACTACAGAAACTTTTTTTTGAGGGGAGAATGGGCTATGGCCTAGACTTCAGCCTCCCAGCTTGACTGTTTCAGATAGGAGGAGGGAGCAGGGGAAGAAAGCACAGCAGGGAAGCATCCTTCAGTGTAGTGGCAGCCAGGCTTAAACCTGGGCTTGCACATGGCAGAGCCACATGCCGTCACTACAGTGAGTTGTATTGCCAGCCCAGAGACGCTTTGAATGCCCTTTAACAGACACTAAATGAGACAGGGAGCCTTGAGTAATTTATTGGTGGGACGCTAGATTAGAATCTGGGCCGTTTGTCTATAAAGCCTGTATTTTTCAGTCTCTATGATTTGATAGTATTTTACAGTCAAAATCTCAGGAAGTTATTCTTGTGTGAAGAAATTTAGACTCAAGGATTTTGAGTAGCTTTTCCAGTGACATAACTGAGTAGTGGAAACAGAATTTGAACTACAGGCAAGCTGACTTCTGGGCTCTTTGTTTCAATGCTTCATTATTATGTTGTTGTTCTGTATCTTGTCAGCGTGCTAGTCTAATTTGCTCACCCACTAGATGTGAAACTCATTTTACTGCTTCCTACTGACTCCATTTTCTACCTTAAATGAATATGTGTTATACACATACATGCATATATATTTCCCCCATTTTCTTCTCTAATTCTACCACTGTATTCCAGAGTCTTGTGACATAAAAGAATTCATTCAGTAAATTATTTACAGGTGGAAGAAAGTGGAAGCCGCATTCTATTACACAATCCCTGCCTTCAGGAAGCCTGCTTTCTGGCTGGGAAAGACCTAAGTATGGAGGGTGACCCTAAACAAGACTCAGGATGTGCCTGAGTAGGTGGATTACACACTGGTGACTATAGAACAAGCGAAACATTTTTAGATGAAAATAGACTGCATGGGGGGAGGGCTGAAGATGAAATACAACAGACTGTGTTGATAGACTTACTTTATTTCAGATTATTTTGGATATTAAAGTATTTTAAACTCAACCATGTACAGATAGCTAACATCATTTTTTATATGTCAAAATGTTTTATGTCTTTAATTTGACTCAAAACCACTTGATAAATTTTAAATACAGCTCTATAACTTGTTAGCTTCTTGGCATAATTATGTTAGTGTTACAGATTTTTTTCATAGGTGGTTGGTTATTTAATGGTTTTTGTTCTTAAATGCTGGCATTCTTCTATTGATAGTACCTGTGTCATATTGTTTGTTTTTTAATGTTTTGGTGACCTGGAAGAAATATGCAGGAGCCCACTTAATAATTTGTTTGAGGATTTTATTAAAGAGCTTATTTCTTCGTTACCTAAGCTTTTTGCAGCAGGCTATTTGTCTTTAAAGATCACTTTTAACATCTAGTATTAGGAGTCAGCACGTGTGTGTGTGTGTGTGCGCGCGCGCACACGTGTGCTATTAGGGCATCTTACTAATGTGTACAATTTTTAGATAAAATAACTTCTGGGTGGTTTTTCCTCTCTCCTGTAGGAATGTTACACGGTTATTGTGAGTTTTAAATGAGAGAATGTCAGCCATCTAGTGCATCGTAAATATTTAAAAGTAACATGGTCTTTAAAACAAAAAATGCTTCGACCTGCAAGGCAGCTCACCTGAGGGGGCTCTTCCTTGGCAGCGCACATCACCCGGGCTGCCGCCCTCCTCCTGCCACACGACACTGGGAGAGCTTCTGTGCTACAGTCTTTCCCTAAAAATAAAATAAATAAAATAAAATATTAGTTTAAAGTAAAGTGATGAGGGTGGGATGTCGATTTTCTTTGTTTTGTTTTTTTGCCTCCAGGGTTAGTGGTGGGGCTCTCACTGGAGGCTTTTTTCCTTTGTTTTTGTTGCTGTTTTTATTGGGGCTGCTGCTGTTGTTGGATAGGACAGAAAGAAATTGAGAGATGAAGGGAAGATAGAAAGGCAGAGAGAAAGATTGTTAAGCAACCCCCCTGCAGGTGAGGAGCTTGAACCGAGATCCCTGCGCTGGTCCTTGAATTTCACACTATGTGCTCTACCACCCGGCCCCCTTCTTTGTCATTTTTCTGTGGGAGCAGTAACCCCATCTATAGAGAAGGGGGCAACTATTAAATGGCTGCTTTGCACACTTATTTGTAGTTTTGGCAAAAATAATTTTACTGGGAAGGGTGATTCTTTACTTTGTGTTGCCTCTTTGGCATACAGAGAGTTAACAGGATTTAAATCAGATGTTTTATGTGACTTAGTGGTTTAACATTGATCTACAAAATTACAACAGGTACAATTCTACACTGTTCCCAACACCAGAGTTCTGTGTATGAATTCTTAATTACAAACATTATTTGATTAATTAAATTCAGAGACCAGGGTGTTGTCAGTAAATGTTAATTTCTTGTGTTTAAATTTCTTTGCAATCTTGAAAATAACACACATTGGGGGTCGGGCGGTGGCGCAGTGGGTTAAGCGCATGTGGCGCAAAGCGCAGGGACCGGCGTGTAAGGATCCCGGTTGGAGCCCCCGGCTCCCCACCTGCAGGGGAGTCGCTTCACAGGCGGTAAAGCAGGTCTGCAGGTGTCTGTCTTTCTCTCCTCCTCTCTGTCTTCCCCTCCTCTCTCCATTTCTCTCTGTCCTATCCAACAACGAATTGCATCAACAAGGGCAATAATAATAACCACAACGAAGCTACAACAAGGGCAACAAAAGGGGGAAAAAAATGGCCTCCAGGAGCGGTGGATTCATGATGCAGGCACCGAGCCCAGCAATAACCCTGGGGGGAAAAAAAAAAAAAGAAAGAAAATAACACACATTGTAGATTTTAAATAATCTTGATGAAAAATAAGGGCAAACCCTGGTTCATGACTTTTGCATTTTCGTATAGTATTTCTCCTTCATTTCTAGTTCTTTCAAGAATTTACTGCAGACATTCTTATCCAACCTGCCCTTACAGGGTTAAACATTTGCTATATTGTAACATACGAAAACAGTTAAGCTGTTTGGAATTGTTTACTTGCTAAAACCAGTGTTAGTCAGCAGAGGCAGTACACCAGATTTCCTTGTGGCTTTTAGTGGAAAATGTTAAAAGCGCACTCATTTTTCAGTTAAAGAATTTCAGTTTGATCTGGATTAGTCACAGAACTGGCATGAACCTTCTGATTGTGAAGGCTGTCCAAATGCTCTATTTTTTCTTCTGTTAGAGGAAGTTACATCCTGAGCAGTAGCTGGGCTCTCTGGTAAGTGTAACATGTGAGCATTACTAGGCATTTCATCCTGCAGTTCTGCAGTCTTTGCTCTTCAGACTGTGGCTCAGGCTTCTGTGCGGCCGATCCTGAGGTTCTGTGGGTGTTTTTAAGGGTCTCTTATTTGGAGGTGGAAGCGCTATTTTGCAAGGTCATCTGAAGAACAGGAAAAGCACCCGAAATCTACTGAAAAGATAACTGTAGCGGTTGTCTGGGTGTAAGGAAACTATATTGGCACAGAGGCAGTTGACTGGATAAAGTAGTTGGCTCAGAGAAGATTTTGCAAAGCCTGCTGTTTTCTCCTTGAATGAAGACTGTTTAATGGAAGCTCTATTCGTGTGGAGGTCAGAGGAAACATTGGAATGATAAACTACTGGGGTGTTTTCCTTCTTTTTTCCAAGTGAAAAGCCTGAAGCAGTAACTTGAGCTCAAATTGAGCCTTTTAATTCCTTCTCAGCCTATTCTACTGGGACTCTCCCCTCACCATTTCTGCCTGGTGTCTGTGCCCTTTTGCTGGAGCAGCTGCAGACTACTGCCTGCTGGAGAAAGAATGAACGGGCTGCCTCGCTTGTGCTCTCCATGGGAATAAAGCTATCTGTGTTCCTATTACATGGGAGATCTGGATTCGTCAAGCTGTATTCTAGTACCAAGAGTCCCGTTGTCTCTTCTGGTCTGATTCATCGCATGTAAATGTACTGCAGCTTTGCTATTAATGCAGAGTGTTTTTTGTTGTTTTTTTTTTTTTTTCCTTAAACACAGAATTGTCAACCTCTGAGCTTCATTTTAAGAATTTGTGCTGAGCTTTAGATTTTTTTTTTCTTTTTTCTGGATAGTATCTACAACAAAGCAGAAGAAATGAAGGCAAATTACAAGTGGAAACAGAATAGTGAGGTTTTTATTTCTTATTTTCAGTTATAAGCAAGCCAGCCAGCTATTGGTAACTCTGTGACCTTGCAGGCAAGAGTGTACAGTATAGCTGTAGTCAGTCATCTCTGTCACAGGAGTTGTTTCTCATTCCATTGTGCGCCGTGTAGTGTTGTAATTCAAAACAACGATCTTTTTATGCAAGTAAATTTCTGTGAAACAGAGCAATATGACTATTTTGGAAGGGGGAGATATTTTTAAATGAGCTTATACTGGACTCAGTTTTGCTTACTGCTATGCTGATGGGAAATTTCTTTTTTTAAGTGTTGTGGTAGCCCAACAGAATATAGTAGAATTTTGTTGTTTTTAGGAAATTGAAGTTATGTGGTCATAATTTTAAATTTAAGTTTTTATGATAGTACTTATTTGAAAAAAAAAGCACAGCTGTGCTGCTCAGATGATGATTCTAAGTGTTGTACAGAAGAGGAGGAAAAACTGCTTGTGCTCTTCCAACTCTGAGTTTTAGCACATAGCTCGAGCTCTAGTATTTTAAAAGTGCGAATGAGTCGAGTGTGTATTGTTGTGTTGGAGGAGATAGAAGATGAACCTCCTGAATTCGTTTCTAAATTGCCACAGGAAAGTAAAGCCCTACATTCTCCACCTCTGGGAACTGTGTTGGTAAGATATGAGAGTTTATGTGTTTTCTGTTTTTCTGTGTTATACTGAATTATTATGGTAAATTTTATTTTGAAATACAGACATGTTTGTTTACACTTTCATAAAAATAAAAAACCCAACCAAAGCTGTGTAGGTGTATAAACATGATACGTTACTACCTAAAAATGCACCACTAGTACTACTTTTTGCTTTTTCGTATGCTGAGCTACCATTTCAGACCTTACTATCTCACATTCTCTTAAAAATACTTTTGAAATAATTTTAAGAATGGTAGCTATAGCAACCACGTTTCTGTTTTTATTTTGTGGTTTTAAAAACTGATGTAAGGAAGTCTGAAGAGCTCTGTGTTTTAGAAAAGGTTGACTGCCAGAAACACTGAAGTAGTAGCCTTTACTAAATTCTACATGTTAAAATGTAAGGGTTTTGTATGAAAAAGAATCAGGCTTCATTCTTAATTTTTTTTTTTAATGTTGTTGTCACTTGGCTTCTAGTTTGACTAATCTTTGAGACCATATCAGGGGTGCCATGTTGTTAAGAAATTGTTATATTTAGAAATGCATGTGTTTACTGCTTCGTGTTATTCAGGCATTCAGTATTTTTCAGTGTTTAAACATTCCTAATTTTCATGAACTGCCAGATCTTCTCTCTTTAGATTTATCTCTTTGTACATGTAAAGCTGACTCACGTAAGCTATTCCTATGTCCCAGACCAAACTTTTCACGGAGATTGCCTTTATGGGCCTTAGTGTGGGCTAGGAATGCTTTGACAGCACTTACTGCTCACAGATAGATGTTGAGGTGCCACGCTTGTATTTGAAAGATACTTGCATTTCACGGCTTATATAAATAAGAAGCTCGCACATCTAAGTGAATCTGATTGTTTACTATACTACCTAGTTTTGATCATACTGAATTGTTTTAATTAGGTTTGCTTTCCCTCTCCCTAGTAGGATTTCTATGCTTGTATACGATGTGGTTTTATGAAACTTCGGTTAATATAAAAAAACAAAACTAAATAATTATTGTTAGATGGAAGAAATATATTGATTTAAAAGATACATAGAAATGACTGGAGTCATCCATGTAGTATGGTTAATTTATCTATTACTCTTGTATTTTAGCCATCACTGGTGCAAGCTATATTTAATGGAGATCCTGATGAAGTTCGAGCACTAATATTTAAGAAAGAAGATGTTAACTTTCAGGTAAACCAGTTCATTCACTGTTTAGAGACATTAATCTTTAAACCTGCTTCTAAATACTTTTATGCAGTTGGAATTTTCCTTTAAAAAATTTTTTTTAACAGTAGTCGGGCAGTAGCGCAGCAGGTTAAGTGCATGTAGTGCAAAGCGCAAGGACTGGTTAGGATCCCGGTTCAAGCGCACGTGGAGCAAAGCCCAGGCACCAGCGTTAAGGATCCTGGTTCAAACCCCCGGCTCCCCACCTGCAGGGGGGTCGCTTCCCAGGCGGTGAAGCAGGTCTGCAGGTGTCTCTCTGTCTCTCTATCTCCCCCTTCTCTTTCAGTTTCTCTCTGTATCCAATAACAACAAGAAAATAATAGACTTAAAAAATCTAACATAATTCTGTTAACAGTTGTTTTAAATGAAATAAAGGTCTTAGTGCAAAAGGACATGACATATACTAAGGGTAGTAACTAAGAAGAAAACTAGGAGCCAGAAATGTTCATGAAATTAATTTGCACTCTACTGTGCCATTCACTTATAGCCACATTGGTAACATTTGCCACACATGCTTTCTTTCTCATCTTTATACAGACTTTATATGTGTACATATAGTATGTAATAATTTCCTGAATCCAGTTTGAAAGTAAATTGCAGAATTATGAGACTTTCTTCTTAATAGTTTGGTGTTCACTTCAAATGAGGGTTCTTTTGTATAAACTTGAAATAAGACATTTCTGTTGAGTCTATATCTACTTTGATTCTAATATCAGATTTGCTTGTAATCATGGTAAGAATTATATGCAAAGAGTCATTCATTTGAGCTTCTCAGTAGAGAATATTTTTAAAATCTCTTAAAGATAGTGGTAGAGTCAACATTTTAGGACTGACATGAGGTACAGTTTTGGAAAGACAAGTATAATCATTGATTTCTACTGCATATTTCTCCTACATAATTCAGCCCTTTTACTGTGTCAGGGTGTCAGAATAAAGTTGCTATAGAAACACCAAAACAGATGACCTAGAAACCACAGTACTTCTTAGAAAACCATAAACCATTAGCTCGTCTTAAACTCTTATTTCTTTTCTTTTTACAATGCTATTATAACCACTTAATGTTAAATAAATAGGGAAAATATTTTTTTTTATTGTATTATCCAGCTAGTTTTAAATCTTTAACTAAAATTGTTCATCTTAACATCTGGTAGCAATCAGAATTCTAACATTGTTTTTTCTTGGACCAGGTCGCTCAGCAGTAGAGTGTCAGCCTTGCATGTTTGAGGCCCTGGGCTCAATCTCATGCATTGCTTCAAGAGGGGGAGTAATAGTCTAGTGTAATTCTTCTCTATCCTGCCTCAATCTTCAATAGAAATAAAATTAATTTTAAATGCGTTTTTCTTAGGCCTCACAAAGTGAATTGCTTTTAAGTTTGGATTTAATTTAGAATGTTAGTTAGGAATTTCTTTAAAATAAAGTTCCTGTTCATTTTACCTAATTAGAGCATCCTGGACTCTTATTTTTCTTCGAACAGATAATACTTTATAGGTGTACAAATTATGAAAAGGAGAAAAACAGCTTTGTGTTGTGTTCAGTGATAGGTTTTTGCTCTTTTTCCCTTTTTATAATCTTTATTTATTTTCCCTTTTGTTGCCCTTGTTTTTTTTTACTGTTGTTGTATTTATTGTTGTTATTGATGTCGTCATTGTTAGATAGGACAGTGAGAAATGGAGAGAGAAGGGGAAGACAGAGAGGGGGAGAGAAAGATAGACGCCTGCAGACCTGCTTCACCGCCTGTGAAGCAGCCCCCCCTGCAGGTGGGAGCCAGGGGCTCCAACTGAGATCCTTCCACTGGTCCTTGCCCTTTGCACCACGTGCGCTTAATCCGCTGTGCTACCGCCCAGCTCCCTCTTTTTCCCTTTTATTATAAGACTCTTAATATTATGGTGATTAGAAAGTTTGGACTAAAATTCTGTTTACCAGTTAATTACTTCATATTACAGAGGTTCGTTATAGTTAGTGCTGCATTTCTGTTATATTGGCGAAATCATCCTAATATAAAAATGAGAGCCATTTTGAGTATCAGTTCATTCTACTATGATGTCCTTGGGAGTTATTGTGTATATGTAACTAGTGTGAAATTCCTAAATTTTGCAATTTTTTCCTATTTTTTATTAGTGATTTAATATTGATGTACAAAAGTATGGGGTAACAGGCATAATTCCGCACCATTCCTACCACCAGAGTTCTCTGTCCTCATTCCCTCCATTGGAAACTGCAGTAGTTCTCACAAGGCCACAGATATGGATTGACTTTTTTTTTAACCAGAGCACTGCTCATCTTTGACTTATGGTGGTGCAGGGGATTGAACCTGGGGCTTGACGACGGTCGACTTATATTTCTGTAACTTATCTATAGGTGGGGAGGGAGCTGGGGGCTCAAACAAGGATCCTTGCTCAAGTCCTTAAGCTTCAGTGGGGTCCTTGTGCTTCATACTATGTGTGCACCACTGCTCTGGCCCCTACAGGGGGACCTTTTGAGAATAATGCTTTGATAGTCTCTGAGTTGTAGCTTTTTAAGAAAAAATTTTATAGGCCAGCAAGATAACTCACCTGTGTGTGTGCTTTGTCCTGTCCTTGACCCATGTTCAAGCCCATCCTCCACTTCCCAGTGCTATGGAATCTTTCCTTCTTCTTCATTCTGCGAGAGTTGTCCCAGAATCCTTGAAACTCTTGATAGTATCAGCTAAATTTTTTATTGCTTTTAAGTATTATCTTCTCTGACAATACTTTTGAGAGTATTGTCACAGTTTTAAGATTGGTTAAATCTCCAGTCATTCTAATTCATAAGATGGTTTTTAAAATCCATTTTTGGTATCTTTGGTAAAGAATCACAAAGGTGTTTTTTTTGTTTTGTTTTTTTGTTTTTTGTTTTTTTTGGTTTTTTTGCCTCCAGGGTTATTGCTGGGGCTCCTGGAGGCCATTTTTCCCATTATGGTGCTGCTGCTGCTGTTGTTCTTGTTTTCATTGCTGATGTTGTTGTTGTTGGATAGGACCGAGAAATCAAGAGATGAGAGGAAGACAAGAGTGCCGGAGCGAGCAAGCCCCAGCCCCAGCGAAAGTAACTTAAGAGTCTGTGGAGGAAAGGGGGGAGTCGGTGAGATGAATGAGCGCCAGCTGCTTTAGGTGCAGGAGTGAAGCATCTCTGCAGAGCTTTATTTTAAACACTTTTTGCCAGGATATAGTTGACATCACGTAAGATTGTTTTCAGTAACATCAAAGATACAGATGACATCATGTATAATTGTTTTCAGTAACATCAGGAATAACCTTTAAAAAACATTATTGTTATTATTATTATTATTATGGGTATGTGTTCTTTAAAAAGTTCCCTAGGTCCGGGGCATCCTAATCTTCCCTAGAAAGTCTTGTGGGTCTAGGGTAGCCTAGATCTACTCTTGAAAGTTTCCTTGGTCTCAAGTAGTCTAAAGTTTCCCTTGAAAGTTCTCTTGAAATGACCATCTGTGTTTTGACCATCTCCCTGTTCTGACCTTCTGTATGAATAAACGTTTTTCCCTGGAGCTAAACCTAAGAGCTTTCCTTCTTAACCCACTCTTGGGTGGGTCTAACTAGATCATACACCAAGTTTGTTGTAATATAGTAAGCTGCCCACCTAAAGAAATCTTCTGCTGTAGAGTAAGCACAAACCATGGGGGCTCTCTTCTGGTTAACCTTTGCATATATGAAAGTGCACTAACTTTTAGCTATAGGAAAGTTTACTAACTTGTACCCATATATCCTAACATGAGCTATTTAACTACACAACCTCTATATTCATCATGGATGAATAAGTAGAAGCAGGGGGTCCGTGGGTGAGGGTCAGCAATAGGGCCTCTTTATATCTAGATGGAGACCACAGTCTGCCACTCATGCTACAGGCCACCCATAGTTCTGGTTTTTGGTCCGAGTCCAACTAATTGAGAAGCTGTAATGGTGACAAATAGCTCTTTTTCTGAAAGCCTCCCAATGGCTACAGCAGCTTCAGCTCTTAGGCCATTTTTAGTCTTGTTATACTCACTGTCATAATTGTTGTCACAATGTACTTTCCCCCAAGGACCTCTTTTTATTGTCCCCAGGCATTATGTGTGCATATCCATATAGGTCTTTATCAGTGTAAGGAAAAATAGCTTCAGTTTAGTCTTAGGACTCCCCGCTTTGCAGTTAGCCCTAGCCTGCTGGGGATGTGCCCTACAGCAGGCCTGACTTGCCTCCGCCATTGTCCTCAGGTAATATTTGTAGCTTTTCATTAGCCAAGAAGTCTTCAAATTATCAATGTAAGGAAAAAATAGCTTCAGTTTAGTCTTAAGACTCCCCGCTTTGCGGTTAGCCCTAGCCTGCTGGGGATGTGCCATATAGCAGGCCTGACATTGCTTCTGCCAACAGAGGGAGAGAAAAGATAGACACCTGCAGACCTGCTTCACTACCTGTGAAGCAACCTCCTGCAAGTGGGGAGTAAGGGGACTCTAGCTGGGATCCTTAAGATAGTCCTTGTGCTTTGCACTGTGTGCGATTAACCCGCTGCATTGCTGTGCTGCTGCCCGACACCCCCCCCCCCCCCACACACACACACACACAAAGTTTTAAGAGGAGTATAGATAGAAAACTCAAATTGTTTTGTCATCTAGCATTCATTACCTTTTTACTTTTTTCTCTTTTTCTATTTTTATTTGACAGGACAGAGAGAAATGGAGAGGGATGGGGAGATAGAGAGGGATGGAGAAAGACACCTGCAGACCTGTTTCACTGCTTATGAAATGTTCCCCCTACAGGTGGGGAGTAGGCCCTGGAACCCCAGGTCCTTGTGTGTGCTTGTGTGGTAAGCAGGGTACGCCAATACACAGCCCCAACAGTGAGGATTTTTCTAAAACTTTAAGCAAGTATTTGAGACTAACATTGAACATTTTGAAACTTAATGTTTCTGACATTATTATAAATATTTGGAGTGGTTTTAAGATTTTATATTTCTTTCTTTGGTGGGAAATAATCATCATGCTATTTTAGATTCATTTCCTCAACCACGTCATGAATTTTTCAATACCGTGGGCCACTAAATAGCATCTTTCCAATCATGCTATTTTACTTGGACCACAAATAATTGACTACTTGACTCAATACAGGTTTATTGCTTGTATAATTCAATCTGGAGCAAGATAATCTGGAGTTAAGTCAGAATTATGGGTGACTTTCTTTACGAGACTCCTGGGTTGCATCTTATGGTGAAGACAGGAAAGCTCTGTTGTGTACTCATGATATAAATACATTTATAGTGGATAAGGGCCTCTCCCCAAACTTCTTTTAAGAAATCAAGCAAGGGAGTCGGGCGGTGGCACAGCGGGTTAAGTGCACGTGGCGCAAATCGCCAGGAACTGCGTAAGGATCCCAGTTCAAGCCCCCGGCTCCCCACCTGCAGGGGAGTCTCTTCACAAGCAGTGAAGCAGGTCTGCAGGTGTCTGTCTTTCTCTCCTCCTCTCTGTCTTCCCCTCCTCTCTCCATTTCTCTCTGTCCTATCCAACAACAACGACATTAATAACCACAACAATGTTAAAACAACAAGGGCAACAAAAAGAAAATAAATAAATAAAAAACTTAATTAAAAAAAGAAATCAAGCAAAACCATCTTTTCCAGAATTCCCACAAACCTTACTCGGAGCTCCCATTGATTAACATACAAGCCCACTTTAAACCAACCCATCAGCAATAGTAGAATGGTAATTGATTTTGTGTGTGTGTATAATCATTGTTCATCTCTTTGTTTTTTTTCCCTGGGACAAGAATAGAAATTTTTTTTTTTTTATAGGAAGCGAAAAAAGGGGAACTTGTCACTTGAATAGGTAATACAGTAGAAGTTATTTTAGAGAAGATTTTTATTGCCTAACAACAGTTGAAATAACAAATGGGGCAATTAAAAGTCATTTTGCTGTGGAAGAAGATTGTATGCCAAAAAATTGAAACTTATTTAAAAGAAAACGAATTTAAAGACAGAATGGAGTGGGGCGGGGTGGGGTAAAGAACACTTGGAAAATAAGTTTAAAGACTCAAGTATTCTTACCATACTGGCCTTATATTAGTAACTGTGCTACTATAGAAAACTCATTTAGGGGCCAGGTAGTGGTGCACCTGGTTGATCACACCCAGGGTTCAAGCCCCCAGTCCCCACCTGCAGGGGGAAAGCTTTGCGAGTGGTAAAGCATGTTGCATGTTTCTGTCTCCCCCTACCTTCTCAATTTCTGGCTGTCTCTATCCCATGAATAAATATAATTTTTAAAAATCTCATTTAACTCCTTCAGAACTCATTTTTCTTTTGTCATTAAATCTGTGGGGTTACAGACTAGAGAGAGAAGGTGCATAGTGCTTATGCAACTGGTTTTCTTGCCTGAAACTCAGTGGTATCAGGTCTGGTCCCCAGCACCACCACAAGCCAAAGCTAAGTAGTGTTCTGTTAAGAAAAGGAGGTGGGGTCGGGGGGAGACCTGATGTACATTGGCATTGCACAACATAGGTTTGAGCCTGGCCACCACTATATTGAAAGAAAGTCCATTTCTGTGGCCTGTCTCTGCCTTGCTCTCTGTCTTTACCGAGAGAGAGAGAGAGGCAGGCAGGCAAGCAGACGTGTGGGGTTGCATAACAGCCATCTGGGTGTTTCCTCACCCCAAATCTCAGATGCTCTAGACATTCTAGATTACCTTGATGACTGGCTTTCTACCAGAAGCTTCCATTTATATTTTCTGGATTTATGTAGCCAAACTATCAGTAATAATAATAGTAATAGTGATAATGTGTTCTCCTCAATGTTTGCTAGATCTTAATGCTATATGTGTAGCCCAAATAATTAAATCTGATGGAAAAGTCATGACTTCAAAAAGTGAGTAGGTTGACTTGTCTGTCCCACTAGTAGACAGCAACACAGTTCAGAGAAGCTGAGCCTCTATAGAAGCAGTGAGAGTAGACGCATGAGAACTTGACCCCTGTCAGATTAGGAGATTTCAAGAGCAGATTGGGGGCCAGAAGAGAATTTCCCTGGGTGTCTGTTTTGTCATGCACGTGGCCCAGGTGGGAGTCCAGACCCCCATGCGCCAGGGCAAGATTTGGTGCTGTAGTAGCTTTCTCTGTCTGTCTGGATCTGGAAAAGTAATTTTAGAGCATTGAAGACCTGGTACAACAAAAATCAGAGGAAAATATTTCTTATTTAACAAAACAGTACCTTAAAGCAATATTCTTTAAAAAAGGTGTGTGTGTGGGGGGTTTCTCTCCTAAAAGGTCAGTGCTTCATGAGCCTCTACCTTCTATATCATAATTTATTCTATTTTTTATATTTATTTTCCCTTTTGTTGCCCTTGTTTTTTTTTAATTGCTGTTACAGTTTGTTGTTGTTGTTGTTGTTATTGGTATCGTCGTTGTTAGGACAGAGAGAAATGGAGAGAAGAGAAGACAGAGGAGGAGAGAAAGATAGACAGACACCTGTAGACCTGCTTCACCGCCTGTGCAGCGACTCCCCTGCCGGGGCTCGAACCGGGATCCTTATGCTGGTCTTTGTGCTTTGCGCTACATGTGCTTAACCCGCTGTGCTACTGCCCCACCCCTGGGCTTTTTGTCTTTTTTTTTTTTTTTTAATGTAACCTTATGTATTATACTTGTTTGTTCTGAGTTTATATGTATTTTGTCATTCCAAATATTTTAGGATTGGTTTTGCCAGAGTAGCTCCAAATCCATAGTGTGTCTCCCAGCACAGATACGCCCATAGAACAATCCACACAAGAGGATTGTTAGTGTTTATTATTGTAATGCTGGTACTAATACAAAGTAGTGAACCCTAATTTCCCAGAATTTATATGGTTCCCACCCACCCTCATTTCTCACCGTATTCCCTAGTCTTTTCTGGAAGTTTTTGTAAGAAGTGCTCTCATCTTGAATAATTTTTTTTTCCTTTGGTGGCCAGATGTCAATGTCAGTACACCAGGCTGTCAACATCCTGAGCTCTTAAAGCCTCTTCACCTAGGTTATGTGCACTCTGGCTACTTACACAATACCAGAGCCCTGAACCTTCTAGCACCTCCACATTCATGTACCCAGCGTTTAGCTGGCCTCCTATCACAGGGCGCACGATGGAAAAAGAAAAGAAAAGAAAAGAAAGCCAGGCTTCCACCCCAAGAGAGAATTCTCAAACCTATAAACACCGTGTTTCCTCTTGTCAGTACTTCTAGATTCCCACTTTTAGTTTTTTTCAAATTCTGTTCATGTTTAGGTTTCCACCAAGATTTATAAATGGATATATGTTTTATACACTGTGACTAAGTGACCGCCGTGGTGGTTTGTCCACAAAGAAGGTATTTTTGTCACTAAAGCCAGCTTTTTCAGTGCTTGGAATTTTAGTGTACTATCCTCATATTTTTTATTTTATCACTGTATATACACTGTATACACCCAGCTTCCTTTTTTTAAATCTAGTTTATTTTGGGAAGCAGTTTAAATTAATATAGAAATTAAAAATCCTTAATTATTGCCACAAAGTTCTATATTGTGTTTCATAATGTAATTGAACTCATCCTCTTTTTAGAAGACATTCGTTAATTGGCAAAGAGGGCCTTTTTCGAAGCAAACACAAATTGTTTCTGTCAACAGACAGAAACTTTAGAATGTTTGTATCTGTTAGGGATTATTAAATGTAGTCAACTTCCTGAATCTCCTTTAACTTCTTTGAAGCAGTTTCTTGTTTGTTTGTTTTTTATATATTTTAAAAAATTTATTTCTTACTGTCTTAATTTATTGGATAGAGACAGCCAGAAATCCAGAGGGAATGGGGAGAGAGAGAGAGAGAGAGAGAGTCCTGCAGCCCTACTTCACCACTTGTGAAGCTTTCCCCCTGCAGATGGGAACCAGGGACTTGAACCTGGGTCCTTACATACTAATTTGTGTGCACTTAACCAGGTGCACCACCACCTGGCCCCTGTTTGAAGCTGTTTCCATTGGTGTTAGCTAAATAGTGTTCTCACTTTTATAGATAATTTTTTAGTCTTTATTTATTTATTTTGAATAGAGACAGAGAGAAATTATGATGGGGAGGTGGAAATAGTGTGGAGGAGAGACACCTGTAAACCTGCTTCACCACTCATGAAGCTTTCCCCCTGCAAGTGGGGACCAGGGGCTTGAACTTGGGTCCTTACATACTATAATGTGTGTGCACTTAACCAGGCACGCCACCACCTGGCCCCAGTGTTCTCATTTTTATAGAAATCCGTATCCTTACTGAAATACTAAAAAATAGTGCTGTGGCCAAGCTTGCATGCTGTGTGCCCACCCAGGCTCAACACTGCATCTTCCCAGCCCACGGTGCGACCTGTGGTCTGACTACTCAAACAGTCTCTTCTTGGTGTTCTTTTCTAATTCTGCCACCTAAGTCCTCCTTAAGCAATGTATTATAATTTGCATATTTTTAAGTAAATGAATCAGACAACAGGTATTCTTTGGGGTCTCCATTTCTTTTGTTTGGTACCATTTTGCTTTAAAATTTTACCTGTGGTAAAGATTTTTTTATAGATCTCCACAGTTTCTCTGCATTACATGTGTAATTGGGTTATTTCCAGCTTTTTTCTTGTTATGAACAGTGCAGTTCATGAGCATGTCTTCTGTTGTACATGGGCTTCCATTTCTCCAGGGAGTATAGTAAGCACCAGAGTTTGGACACACAGAATATGAATCTAACAAAGACGTGATTGCTGTATGAGAATTCGATTTTTTTTTTTTTTTTTTGGTCCATATCTTCAAACCACATTCTTATTTTTTTTTAATATTTATTTATTCTCTTTCGTTGCCCTTGTTGTTTTATTGTTGTAGTTATCATTATTATTATTATTTTGCCTCCGAGGTTATTGCTGGGACTTGGTACCGGCACTGCGAATCCACTGCTCCTGGTGGCTATTTTCCCCCCATTTTTGTTGCCCTTATTGCTCTTGTTGTTATTGCTATTGTTGTTATTGATGCTGTTGCTATTGGATAGGACAGAGAAATGAAGAGAGGAAGGGAAGACAGAGTGGGAAAGAAAGATAGACACCTGCAGACCTGCTTCACCGCCTGTGAAATGATCCCCGTGCAGGTAGGGAGCCGGGGGTTCAAACCAGGATCCTTATGCCTGTGCTTAACCCTCTGTGCTAACGCCCAACCCCCTGTTGTAGTTATTATTAATGTCGTTGTTGTGGATAGGACAGAGAGAAATGGAGAGAGGAAGGGAAAACAGGGGGAGAGAAAGATAGACACCTGCAGACCTGCTTCACTGCTTGTGAAGCGACTCCCCTGCAGGTGGGGAGCCGGGGGCTCGAAATGGGACCCTTATGCCAGTCCTTGGGCTTTGCGCCGCGTTTGCTTAAAACACTGCGCTACCGCATTTGCTTAAAACACTGTGCTACCACCTGACTCCCCACATTCTTATTTTTTTTAACCCACTTCTCTATCTACAATTCTTTAGTAAAACCATCTAGTTCTGGACTTTTGTTTTGATGAAGGCTTTTTATTTGAATTTCCTTGATTGTAATCGGTTTGGTTAGGTTTGGCATTTCTTCCTAATTTAGGCGTAAGTTGTGTGCTCTAGGAATTTCTTTCCCCTCTTCTCGGATCTCCAGTTTAGATATTTCTCACAACTCTTTGAGTTTCACTGATACTCAGTATTTCTCCTTTTTCATGATCCTATTTAATAATGTCTTCTCTCGGGAGTCGGGCGGTAGTGCAGCGGGTTAAGCGCACATGGTGCAAAGAATCCTGTTTGGAGCCCCCGGCTCCCCACCTGCAGGGGAGTCGCTTCACAGGTGGTGAAGCAGGTCTGCAGGTGTCTGTTTTCTCTCCCCCTCTCTGTCTTCCCCTCCTCTCTCCATTTCTCTCTGTCCTATCCAACAACAATGACATCAATAACAATAATAACTACAACAATAAAAAATAAAAACAATAATGTCTTCTCTCTTTTTCTTAGACTGGGTAGGATTTACCTTTTTTTTTTTTTTTTTTAACCATTTCAAAGAATCAACATTAAGTTCCACTGATCGATTGTTTGTTTTCAGTATTTATTTCTGCTTTGATTTTTATTATTTCCCTCCTACTGTTGGATTTCTTTTAGTTCTTTTTCTAAACCCATCAAATATGAGCCTAGATTATTTAACTGAGAAGCATGCAAGTATAGCTATAAAGTTCACCCTTAGCTCTGTTTTACCTGCGCTTTACATTCTGGTATCTTGTGTCTTTATTTCATTTGTTTCCAGAGAATTTTTAATTTCCTCATTCACCCAGTAGGTGCTAAGAACATAGAATGTTATTAAGTCCCCATATTTTTTAGTGTTTTTCTGGATTTTTTTTTTTTTTTCAATTCCACTATGGTCTGAAAAGACACGGTGACTTCAGTCTCCTGGGTTGGCTGATGCTGTCTGTGTGGCGTGGCATAGCACATGTCCGTCCTCGAGATGTTCCGGGAGCATGCCTTGTATTCTGCCTTCTTGGAGTATATAGTTTTGACCTTCTCACTTCAGTCTTTTGTTCCTTATCACTTTTCTGTCCTGTTGATCTTCTGGGTGAGTGGAGTGTTAAAATCCCGCTAGAATTATCAACACCCCCCGCCCGCCCCCCCAGTTACGATGTTGCTGAGTATCTCTTCAGTTCTGCTTAGAGAGGCTTTATATATTTTAGTGTCCCTGTATTTGATGTATAGATAGTAAGGTGTGTTAGAATCTCTTGATTAAGTGGTCTCCCAATCATTACGTAAAGTCTAACCCTGTCTTTTATTACTTTCCTTATCTTCAAGTTTGTTGTGTCAGATGTATGACTGCCCTTACCATCTTTCATGACTTGTTTGCTTAGATGATTGCTTTCTAGCCTTTCACTTGGTGGCTGCTTTTGCCCTGCCAAGTTAGATGGGATTCCTGCAGACAGCAGGTGGGTTATGTCTTCTGATCTAGCTTACTACTTACTCTGTGCCTTTTGACTCAGGCCATTGACATTTAGTAAACTTATCCACTATAATGTAATGATACCCCCTTAAGACCCTGATACTTTTTAAAATTATTTTATTTATTTGATAGAGACATCCAGAAGTTGAGAAGAAGGGGGAGATAGAGAGGGAGAGAGACAGAGAGACACCTGCAGCCCTGCTTTACCACTTGTGAAGCTTTCCCCTTGCGGGTGGGGACCGGGGGCTCGAACCTTTGTCCTTGCACATTGTAACGTGCACTCAGCCAGGTGCACTACCATCCGGTCCCTTGGTGCTTTTCTTCTTTTTTTTAATAACATGTTGATATTATTTTAAAATACTACCTTAGCTTTTGATACTCTCTGCATGGCATAGGATTTTCTATCTTTTACCTTTTTCGTATTTAAGTGGTTTCTTACAGCTGTTATATAAATAGGTGTTGTTTTCATATTCTTTACCATGTACTCTTACAGCAGGGGTGGGAAATGCCCTTCCCTGGGAATTTGATATAGATAGTCAAGCCAGCAAATGTCTGCTGAACCTCCAGTGTAGTACTCTGCACTTCTTGTTTAAGATTCTCTACATTTATCACACTTGATATTATGAATTGCAAGTGTGGAATCGTTAGGTTGATCATGCATGTCAATTTAAAACAAATTTTATATAAACTTATGTCTTATTTTTTTATTAGTTGACTCAGTGAAGTCATCATTAAGTCACTGATAAATCTTCCTGCAAGGTTGTGGGATAAGAGGGGTACAATTCCATACAGTTCAGTTCCCACAACCAGAGTGCCATTGCTGTGCACTTTCTAAAGTTTGCTTTGCATTTGTTGCAGTACAGAAATTCATATTTGTAAAACGCAGCCTTGCTGTGTGAAGGGTGTACAAGATGAGTCATAGCTGATTATCTGTTATGCATTCATTGCTGAGTTGCCTGGCACGAATTTTTTTTTTTCAGGTAAATTGAACTTTTATTGAAAACAAAGCAAGTTAGGGAAAGAGATAAAGAGAAAAGAAGACTCACTTACAAGCTTTATGGTCTCATGGTGGTCCCAGGAGAGAGAGCAAGAGCCCATGTCCCAAAAAGATTTACCCCTTTAAAGCCAAAGGCCCCACTTACACCTGCAACCACTCCCATTTCGGGGTGGTCCTTCTCTCCCTCAGCATTCCCCTCTAGGAGCACAGACCCAAATTCTCTGTGGGGTATTGAAGGACGGAGTTTCGCGCTTCTGTAACTGCTTCCTGAGGCATGTGGGCAGTTGCCTGGTTGATCCATACTCCCAGACACACCTGTACTGTCCCTAATATTTCCCTAGTAGGCTAGGGCTCTGAAGAGATGAGTTTGCTGGACACTTCATGTGGTCATCTGTGCAGAGAGGTCAAGGTAGGGTCATGGCAGCGTCTGGGGCTTGATGGAAGCTTTATGGTCACGTAGTAGTCCCAGGAGAGAGCGAGACCAGATTCTTTTGCTATGTATTCTTAAGTGCTTACAACTTTATACATGCACTGTCTCTCACACCTACATAGAATTCTAAATCTCTGACTGATTGCAGCTTTTCTAAAGAAATGGAAGGGGAAATAGTATGGCAGTTAAATAATTAGTCCTCAGCCATCTCTTTGTTTCTGTGTGAATAAAGAAAGAGACTATAGTTCGAGCCCTGGCTCCCCACCTGCAGGGGAGTTGTTTCACAGGCGGTGAAGTTGGTCTGCAGGTGTCAAAAAAAAGGAAGAAAGAAAGAGACTATAGAGGTGACTAACTTACAGACTAATGGTAGTTCTGCTCTGTGTAAAATAAGTTACTTTCAAGATTCCTCAGAGAACTCAAATTTGTCACGCTTTGAGTAATTAAAAATTAAGCTGATTGCTTATATTTAGTTGATCAATTGTCAGTATTGTGATTTTCTGGAGAGGTATTTTTATTCTTTCCTTTACCCTCCACTCCCCATTAGTGGAATACCTATGATGAGGAGAAAAGCAAAATATATTAAAAATTACATGAAGAGAGACTAGTGGTAATGTGTTATACTCATGTTTTAAATAGTTTTTACATACTATAGCTAACCCTATTTCAGATTCCTGTATGTATAATCATTATGCTAGCTCCCCCACAAGCCTATTTTGGATTCCTATGAATATATTTAACTCCTTTTTGACAATCATGTTTTTCCTAACTTATTCTCAATAATCTAACTATCCCTTCTTTGAGTAATTGGGATCCCAAACTAGCAAACAACTGAAAAATCTATTGCAGAAACTTCTGTCCCCCAAAAAAGCTAGTATGTAAGGTAGTAGGTACATGAAGCAACGCATTAAATGTAGCTTCTTTCCCTGGAAGGAGACTTGAAAGAATGAAATACACACACACAGATATATATTAAAGATATGGGGGTCGGGCGGTGGCGCAGTGGGTTAAGCACACGTGGCGCAAAGCGCAGGGACCGGCGTAAGGACCCCGGTTCGAGCCCCCGGCTCCCCACTTGCAGGGGAGTCGCTTCACAGGCGGTGAAGCAGGTCTGCAGGTGTCTATCTTTCTCTCCCCCCCCCTCTGTCTTCCCCTCCTCTCTCCACTTCTCTCTGTCCTATCCAACAACAAAGCAATGTCAACAATGGCAATAATAACCGCAACGAGGCTGCAACAACTAGGGCAACAAAAAGGGGGAAAAATGGCCTCCAGGAGCGGTGGATTCATGGTGCAGGCACCGAGCCCAGCAACAACCCTGGAGGAAAAAAAAAAAACACACATATATATATATATATATATATATATATATATATATATATATATATATATTTCAAAACAAAGCATGTTAGGGAAAGAGAAAAGAGAAGAGGACTCACTTACAAGCTTTATGGTCTCATGGTAGTCCCAGGAGAGAGAGCACAATACTTTAATATATATGTAATAATATATTAAATATATCCATTACAATACTTTAATATATATAGTATATATATACACATATATATATTAAAGTTAGAAATTTATTTTAGAGCCCAAATAAAATTAGCAGAATATATTTTTAAGAAACCTTGAGTTTTTGTTTTTTTTTTTAAGGAGCATTTTAAATTTCTAGTGCTGTTTTCTCTGTTTGCCATATGAGTACGCTTAAGGATTTTGGTTAGCATACTTTGCTGTGGTTTGTCATCTAGCTGGATTGACAGTCTTAACTTACATAAACTTGTAGAAGTACAGTAGGGGGAATGTAGTTAGGAAATTTGTCTACACGTATTAGCAAGTGTTGTAGGCATCTTTATTCTAAAAAGTCTTAAGGTGTTTCTCACGTTAGCTTTTAATCTGTACTTCCTGCTGTATTTATACTATTTATACTATTCACATAAAGCCAAAGAGTATTTTTATACTTTTCTTCTCAAACTGTTTTTCTTATCAATTCTGTTATGCACGCTTGCATACTAGAATAGAGCTATTCTGGTATGCTGGTGTTCTAGTGGAAGTAATAAGTCGCTGACTTTTCTTCATTTAGAGTACATTAAAAATGGGTTTACATTGAAATTTATGCTCTCTCTTTCCTTTTCGTCACAGGACAGTGAAAAGAGAACACCCCTGCACGCTGCTGCTTATCTTGGAGATGCAGAAATCATTGAGCTTCTTATTCTCTCTGGTGTGTAACTCCTTTAAGCAAGTACATATTTTGTCATGATTGATATTTATCAAACCTAGTTAACTGTTCATTCTTAATAAGTTGAAACACTTGATTATTATTTGACTATAAAATATAAACATCACATGCCAGGTATTGTTCTGGACACTTAGGGTACATTAGAGAGCAAAGCATGTCCCCTTAATGGGATGTTAGTGGTATGCTTACTCTATAAAGAGCTAGGTTCAACTAGGTTCTTCAGGCAGCTAGAAGGTGATTTATGCTCTGGAAACAACAAAGTAATAGCTGGGGAGGTGGCCCAGTAGAACTTAGACTTTGTGTGAGATCCTGGGTTTGAGCCTCGGGAGCACATATGTCAGAGTGGTAGTCAAGTTAAATTTCAAAGTAGAACAGTGGGATAAGTGAGCTTTTTATAGAAGAGGACATCATGGGAGTTGGGCTGTAGCGCAGCAGGTTAAGCGCAGGTGGCGCAAAGCACAAGGACCGGCATAAGGATCCCGGTTCGAACCCCGGCTCCCCACCTGCAGGGGAGTCGCTTCACAGGCGGTGAAGCAGGTCTGCAGGTGTCTATCTTTCTCTCCTCCTCTCTGTCTTCCCCATCTCTCTCCATTTCTCTCTGTCCTATCCAACAACGACAACAACAATAACTACAACAATAAAACAACAAGGGCAACAAAAGGGAATAAATAAATAAAATAAAATAATAAAAAATAAATAAAAAAAAAAAAGAAGAGGACATCATACTGAGATTTCCCAGCAGACCTCATGGACCACAGAGTTAGTAGGACAATTACAGTTCTCCAAGAAGCGGTGATGGTGACTCACACAGACATGGCACTGGTGGGGATAAGAGATGATGTGGTTGTGGATAGATTTTTAATGTTACACCAGCACAATCTCTATCTCTTAAATAGCTCTTATTTAATTTTGTATGGGTGTCTATTAATTACTTTTAGGGAATTACTCTTTGTAATTTTGGCTAGTCCGTTGACAAGTAGTAGTAGAAATATGCCTTACAGAATAGCTTCTGTTGCCACAGGAATACTTGGTTGTAGCTAAATGATGAAAGCAATATTTATTGGACAAGGCTATCCATAACTGAAATGTACTTGTATTGCCTGATAACATTAAATAAATATTATTCCTTTGTTATTTGGGAGATGGAGGCTGAAATTTTGAGTGAAGAATCCATTCAGTAGTAGTAGCCTAAGTAGAATTTGGTAGTTATGAACTTATTAATTTTTGTTGTGTGGACCCATAGAATGAACTCAGGATCTCATGCGTATGTGATACCACACAGCGTCCTTCTGAGCCAACTGCCTTTCTTTTGATCTTAGAGAGATAGAAAGGAGAGCTGCCACCACATAGGTCTATCACCCCTGGAGCTTATCCTCTGGTACTCTCCATGTTGCTTCTCTGAGTTCTTAACGCTCAAACCCAGGACCTTATACCTGCGTAAGGCATATGCTTTACAAGCAAGGTATCTCTCAGCCTCTGATCATATAGAATTAAATATAGTTAACGTGGACCCAGCCAGGAGTCATACTAGTTTCTTCATGAATAACTTCATCACTGTTGTGCTTCCTTAAAGATGTCTGTTCCTCTGTGAATATTAGCTCTTTAATTTTTAGGTGAAACTTATTAGAGATAAGATCTCACCCAATTGAAAAAAAAAAACCTTCTATTTCCTCTTAATTGAAACATCTTCAGCCTTAACGTTGTGAGTCTAGGATTTGGCATAGTGATTCTGCTGCATTTTTTAAGTCAAAAATTTTGTTCTGTTTATTTCGTTTTGACATTAAGATTATATGTCTCAATATAGAAAAGGTTTTGTGTGTATGTGTTTGCCATGTTTAATTTTCCTTGCAAATGCCCAAAGCTTGACTTAATCCCTTATTTTAAAAGTGATGTTTTGAAGAGCCACACAGTGGTGTACCTGGTAAGAGTGCTTACCTCACTGAGCATGAGGATCGGGGTTCAACGCCTTGGAGGGGGAGGATTTACAAATGGTGAAGCAGTACTCAGCTGTCTCTCTCCCTCCAGCACTATAAATCCATTGCTCCTGGCAGCCATTTTCCCTTTAATTATTTATTTATTTCCATTGTATTTGATAGGACAGAGAAATTGAGAGCAGAGAGGGAGAGAGGCACCTGCAGAACGTGCTTCACTGCTGATAAAGCGCCCTCCCTGCAGGTGGGGTGCAGAGGCTCAAACCCAGGTCCTGAGCATAGTACTATGTGCGCTTAACTGGGCGCACCACCACCTGGCCCAAGGAGTGAAGTTCTGCATCTAAGCGCTTTAGTTAAGGGGCTTGTAAGTGTGGTAATCAGACCGCCCATAGGACTGTGACAGTATTGATAGCTTTGAAATAAGAATTGACAGAGTGCTTAATTTCTTTTGAATAAAGTAAAATTTACATAAGACCAACCACTAGTTCAACTTGTCTTTGTAAAATAATTTTGTATGTATTTTGTGAGTTTTGTAAGGTAGAAGAGTACAGTTCTAAATAAAGTGAGTTATTCACAGTTCTCAGAATTAAACAAAAAACAAGTCTTGCGTTAGTCTCAAATTGTGTGGCGCCTCTCTGCTTCCAGTTACTTCCGACTTAGTTTCTTCTGTTCTCCCCTTTGCTTACTCTCTTCTTTCATTCTTTGTTCTCTTTAAATTTTTATGGGGGGATTAATGGTTTACAGCAACAGTAAATACAGTGACTGGTGCATGTGTAAAACTTTGTTTCCTGCAAAACACCCTCCCCTCCCCCACTGGGTCCTCTGCCACCATCAGGCATCAGGACCCGCAAGCCCCCGTCCCCTAGGGTCCTTTGCTTGGGTGCAGTACACCAACCCAGGCCAAGTTCTGCCTCATGTTTCCCCTTCTGTGATTTCTCAACTTCGTCCATGAGTAAGATCATCCCATATTCACTCACCCCTCTCTTTCTGGTTTATCTCATTTAACATGGTTCCTTCAAGCTCCATCCAAGATGAGGAGAAGATAGTTCTCAAAGTTACCCCCAGGAAAGGAGATGATAATTTTGTTGAGGTATCATACTTCCTGTCTTTAACTACTATAAAACAGTAGTTAATGTAGTGTTGTATTGAAACAACAATGGACACTAAGACCAATGGAATAGATCTCCGGAACAAAAAACCCACACATATAGACACCTAATAGATGATAAAGGAGCCAAAACCGTTCAATGGAACAACGAAGGCCTCTTCAGCAAAGTGGTGCTGGGGAGATGTGGACGGCCACATAGAGGAAAAGTGAAGCTAGAGCTCCACTCAACGCCATGTGCCAAACCAGGGACTGTTACATTCTTGATGGGAATACAACCCAGTGCAGCCTCTTTGCAAAACAGTATGGAGTGTCCTTAAATAAAAATGTAGACGCCATGTGATCCAGCATTAGCACTCTTGGACATCTATCCAGATGACACAAAAACACTAACCTGAAGGGACAGGTGTACCCTTGTGTTCATAGCTGTCCTATTCACAGTAGCCAAATATGGAAACAACCTAAATGCCCATCGACAGCTGACTGGATAAAGGAGGTCTGCGACATATATTCAGTACTACTCTGCAACTGAAGATAGACTGCATCCTTTGACAAAATTGATGGAGCTGAGGGTGATAATGTTCAGTGAAGTAAGTAAAGAAATGAAAGACAACTACCAGATGGTTTCACTCACATGCAGAATATGTACCATCTGGAACTTGGGTGGGGGATGGGACCAGAAGAAGCAGACAAACTGTCTAAGCCTTTATGAGAGCTATGTTGGAAGAACAAGCACTATGAGGCAGGAGCAGTTTGGAGGCAAATAAAAAGAGTAGTAGGAGGTGAAGCAGAAGGAACCAGGAAATATTTCACCCACTAGAGCACATGCCATGAGGTCCTGGATCCATGGTCAGTACGGGGGAGTGGGGTTGGGGTATGGATGATGGAGCAATGATGTGGTTTTCTCCTCTTTCTTTCCTTCCTCTCTCTGAAATGCTAAAATAGTTGGTCTGGGATGCTATTATCATTCAAGCACAAGACCCTAGTCTCACATTTAAAAATAGACTGGAAGTAAGGATCTGGATCATATTTGGTCTTGTAGACTATAGGAAAGACTTGCTTTAATCCCTAAGTGATACTGGAAGGATTAATGGTTTACAGTAAATTAAGTTGTTGGGATGTGTGTAACATTTTTCAGTTTTCTGCAAAACACACCCCCTCACCACCACCACCATCAGGACCTGAAAGCCCCACCCCTACCACAGAGTCCTTTACTTTGGTGCAGTACACACACCAAACCCAGTCCAACTTCTACATTGTATTTTTCCCTTTCTGTTCTTGTTTCTCAACTTCTGTGCATGAGTGAGATCACCCCACATTCCCCATATTTAACCATTTCTTTCTGGCTTATCTCATTTAACATGATTCCTTCAAGCTCCATCCAAGATGAGATGAAGAAGGTGAATTCACCTATTTTTTTTTTTTCCCTCCAGGGTCATTGCTGGGGCTCAGTGCCAGCATCATAAATCCACTACTTCTGGAGGCTATTTTTTCCTTTTTGTTGCCATTGTTGTTGTTGTTACTGTTGTACTGTTGTTGGACAAGACAGACACCTGCAGACCTGCTTCACTGCTTGTGAATCCACACACACACACACACACACACACACACACACACACACACACACACACACACACACACGTGAGGAGCTGGAGGCTGGAACCAGGATCCTTATGCCAATCCTTGGGTTTTGTGCCATGTTCGCTTAACCCGCTGCACTGCGCTGCTGCCCAGCCCCAAAGTCACCATTTCTAATAGCTGCTATACAGGTATATGTATCATGGCATTCTTTGCCACTCCTGTTGTTGGACACCTAGGTTACTTCAAGGTTTTGGCTTTTACAAATGGTGCTGCTGTGAACATAGGTATAAACAGATCTTTTTGAATGGTGTGTTTGGTTCCTTAGAATGTATTCCCAGGAGAGGAATTGCAGGATCATAGGGGAGGTCCACTTCTAGCCTTCTGAGAGTTCTCCAGACTGCTCTCCACTGGGGTTGGACCAATTTACATTCTCTCCAGCAGTGCAGGAGGGTTCCTTTGCCCCCACAACCTCTCCAGCATTTGCTGTTACTATCCGTTCTGATGTATGACATTCTCACAGGGTGAAGTGGTACCTCATTGTCTTTATTTGCATTTTTCTGACCATCAGTGACTTGGAGCATTTCACTTTTTATCCTCCTTGTAAGTTTTTAGGGCGCTTTAGTTGACTTACGAATGTACTGCCAGGAGCCAGGTGCTGGGTACCTGGTAGAGCACACATGGTAGAGCACACCATCAGACCCCAGGCTCGACTTCCTGCTCCCCGCCTGCAGGAAGCTTCAGGAGCAGTGAAGTGGTGCTGCAAGTGTCTCTCTCCCTCCTCCTTGATTTCTGTCTTTATCTGAAAAATCAGTGAATATATTGATAAACTTTCAATAAAACTGAGAGCCAGAAATTAGACCCAGGTGGTCTGACTTGAGGTCTCGATTTCGAGCACTGTCACAATTTAAACATCTCTCCTGTCCCTTTATTGCTCTACCTTCTGTACTGCCTCCCACACCTACCTACTAATCAGTAAGACTTACATGGTAGGTGACTTTTATTTAAAAGCTTTTTTTCTGTAATAAAGAAATGAGTATCACTATAAATATAACAGTGTAAACAAGTTTCCTCTCTCCTCCTCTATAACTCCTTTACTGCAGTGTTTCCTTACCTCTAACCAAGAAATAAAAATAGGACATAGAGATGACATAAATATTATTGTAAATGTTACTATAAATAGGGATAAAGCCATGTTCTAAGTGTCTCAGTATACTCTCTGCTCATCTATCTCACCTTTCTCTCTTATTTCTTCTCCTCTAATGCATTGACTTAATTAAGATATGAATGTTAGTATAAATCTGGATGATATGGGTATGGATGCGAATGTGAGTAGGAAAATAAATATACAGTGGTCCAGGAGATGGTGCAGTAGATAAAGCATTGCATTCGCAAGCATGAGGTCCTGAGTTCTATCCCTAGCGGTACATGTAACAGAGTGATGCCTGGTCCTTTCTCTATCCTCCTATCTTTCTCATTAATATAAATAAAATATTTTTATTTAAGTTTAATTTAAATTTTCTGATTTTCTAAGTATGTATAGATACTTTCACATGAGTTAATTTTGATGCTTGTATTTAAAACCATAGGTTTAGTGGGATTGGTTCCTTTTGAGTGTGATGAGGGAAGGCTCTGTTCTAGATCACCACCTGTCTGTGTGCCTTCCTTCTGTATGTCTGTGTTTACCTGTCTTCATCTGTAATTATACGGTTACTAGTCCTCTTGGATCAAGGCCCATCCTGATGAGTTTGTTCTAAGTTAATCACATCTGTAGAGATTCTGTCTCCAAGTAAGATCATGCTGAGGTGCTCACTTCAGAACTTCAACTTGGGTTTAGGGTAAATAGTATCTTGCTCATAACACCTTCTGAAAGGAGATAATGCAGAAGCTGATTTGTTTGCTTCCTCCCATGTTACAGGTGGAAAAGTAGAAATGATTGTTTTTGGTAGCCTCCCAAAGGGGAAAGCATTATTTCCAGTGTGGGAAGAGTGATGGGAGTACTTGGCTTCTGTCCCAGATCACTGAATATGTAGTCTCCTCTGTAGCTTAGAAACAGAAAAGATTACTCCTCTGCAAATAGAACCTTTATTAGTGTAGTTATTTATGATTATTGCAAACATATGAAAGTAGAAATAACTTTCAACAATATCTGCTATCAAGAACTTAGCCTGGATCAGACTTTAAAAAAAATTATTAGTGATTTAACATTGATTAACAAAATTATAAGATAGCAGGGGTATAATCCCACTCCTTTCCCACCACTAGAGTTCTGAGTCCTCGTTTGTCCACTGGACGCTACAGTAGTTCTCCCAAGCTCAGGTATGGGCTGACTGTTGCTTCCATAATTATCAGTCTACATGTAAAATATATTTGCCCATTTTTCCTAAGGTCCTCTCTTCTCTTCCTTTCTAAGTCACGCCTTCTACTTCTGAGTGTCCTTCCCTTCCCCCACCCTCTTCTCTTTCTAGGTCCTGATAGGATTGGATTTCAAAACCCTTTGGTCATCTTCCCCCAACATTTCTCCCTCGCCTCTCGCAGTTTTTATCTCTGTCAAATACTAGAAAAATCAAAAAACGGTTTTCTGTAAGTGTTGATTTACAATCATTGTTGGTCACCTTATCCTTAAGTTGCTATTTTCATTGTCTTCAGCTTCTTAGTAATTTCTCCTGCCCTGGGTCTTTCAGTAACCTATTTCAAGACCTGATACAAGACTGCTGTTTTCTGTATTCTATTTTGAAGACTAGGAAATGATAATGAAGTCTTCTGCATGTCTGTCTGTATTTGTGTGACATGAAATCATTCTTATAAACTGCAGATATGTTCTGTCCTGCATAGAGTTGGTGATAAGGTCCGGGAAGTGGTGCAGTGTAGCATGTTGGTCTCTAGCATAAGGTCTTGAATTTGATCCCCAGCAGCAAATGTACCACCAGGGTGATGGCTGGTTCTTTCTCTCTCCCTCCTTCCTGTTCTCCTTCTCCTTTTTAATAAATAAGTAATACAAAAAAATATTTACTTTTGGGGCCAGGTGGCACACCTGGTTGAGCACACATTACCATGTCTGAGGACCTAGGTTTAAGTCCCCGGTCTCCACCTGCAGAGGGAAAGCTTTTAAAGTGGTGGAGCACCGCTGCTGGTATCTTTCTCTCTCCTCTGTCTCCCCATTCCCTCTCAGTTTCTGACGGTCTGTATCCAATAAAAAAAAAAACAAAGATTTAAAAAAATTAAAGGGGCCAGATGGTGTAAGACCTGGTTGAGTGCACATGTTGCAATCCACAAGGACCCAGGCTCAGGTCCCCAGCCCCCACCAGGAGGAGAGTTTTGCTAGTGGTGAAGCAGTGCTGCAAGTATCTACCTCTCCCCTCTCAATTTCTTTCTGTCTCTACCCAATAAATAAATGAATAAGAAAAAATGCTCACATTGGGACTGGGCGGTAGCACAACAGGTTAAGCGCACATGGCACAAAGCACAAGGACCCGCAGCATAAGGATCCCAATTCAAGCCCCTGGCTCCCCACCTGCAGGGGAAGCAGATCTTCTGTTGTCTATCTTTCTTTCCCCCTCTCTGTCTTCTCCTCCTCTCTGGACTTCTCTCTTTAGAACAAGGGGGACAAAAATGGGAAGAATGGCCTCTAGGAGAAGTGGATTCATATAGCGCAGGCACTGAGCCCCAGCAATAACCCTGGGGGCAAAAAAGAAATGCTCACACATATTTGGCTATATTTAGCTTTATTTCTCTGTATAAAGACTGTTTTGTATTTTAAGTGAATATGTTTTCCTTTTTTCCTGTCTCCATCATTTGTTACCTTTGCGGCTAGTTTTTTAGCAATTCGAGTAGTTAACTTTATCCTGGACCCTTTTTCTGTTACTGGGGGGCTTTATAATTTATCTTAAAATGTAAGCCATATATGCCTGCTAATCTATAAAGCATATACTAATTAACCAACGTGGGTGTGAGAGATCATCTTTCTGTTGGTGTCCTTAAAGATAATAGTCAAACCATTTCCATATGCTTGATCTTAAATTTCTAGGAAATCAAAACATTTGATGAGAAGTACATGATTTATCAACAGAAGAGTGTCTTCTGATAAAGATTACCATCAAGTGAGCATCCCGTCACACTTATCTTCTTACAGATAAATATCTTTAATATCTAACAAAATTAAACAATTTTTAGCAAATTACCTAAGAACTTGCTATGTAATGTATGCTTAGCCATTAATTAATTCTTTATTGCACTCACTTGTTTTTTGATAAATCAACTTTGCTTTTGTCACTGGAAGCAAAGTGACAGAAGAAGTAATTAGAATAACTTGAAAAGGAAGAATGGTGACAGCAGGGTTTGGAATTAGGGCTCTCAGATGCACTGTGCAAACTGGGCTTCTTCAGTTGTAAGCTGATCACCCTTGTTCAGATGAATGACAAAACTATCCCGTCATCTTTCCTAGACACTTCCTTGCTTTTCCCTATACTTGAAGGCAGTTCTTGAAACCATCTGTTCTCAAACACATTTCTGTAGTCAGTGTTTATCTAACGGTACACAGTATACGGCAGAGATGCCCTTTTACCCCAGCAGCCCCTCTCCACCACTCAGTGGCCCAGGTTCATTTTACCCAGCTTCCAGAACACTAGCAACCACTATTGTTCATGTGCTCACTGTTCTCCAGGAATTCTTTCTTTTTTTCTTTTTCCTACAGCGGGGCCTCATGCATGCATGACTCACTGCTTTAAAGCCAACATTTTTATACTTTTATTTCAGAAAGACGGCAGAGGTTGGGGGTGGGGGAAGACAACACAACGTCAGAGCTTAGTCTGGCGCCTTGGCACTCCCAGATGGTTGTGGGGGCTCAGACTCAGACCACACTCATGGCAAGGTACATACCCTGCTCAGCTCAGCTACCTCCAGGCCCCGCCAGTGTTTCCTAGGCATGTAAAACAGCATAAATACAAATGTTGACCTGTTCCTTTTCCTATATTAAGGAACGTTGTTCATACATTTCTCACTGCTTTATTTTCGGATTTTTATCAGCATATAGAAAGTCATTTTTTGTTCTGTATATACGAAACTTAAGTTCATAACTTGGAATCACTGTAGTTGATTATTTCCTGGAGTCTCACAATCAAAATAATTGTGTAAACAGGAAGTCTGAACTGTAGTCTTCATGATTATAACATTGGGTTATTTCTTTTTTTAATCTTTTATTTTAATATCTATTTATTATTGGATAGAGACAGAAATTGAGAGGGGAGAGGGGAGAGACACCTGCAGCCCTTCATGACTCATGCGGCTTTCCCCTAGCAGGTGGGGACCAAGGGCTTGACCCTGGGTCCATGCTCACTGTGGTAGGTGTGCTTAACCAGGTGCGCCACTGCTTGGCCCCCATTGGGTTATTTCTTGCACCTGTATTTCGTCATCTAGAAAGTAAGGGTGCTTAACTACATGTCAGTAACACCCTTTTCCTGGAGCTGTTTCTCTGTTTACTAAAGTAATCTATACTGTGTTGCTTCTGTTTGATTGGAACTTGGGAACCAGGTCGGTGGGTTTTATGTTGGTGTTCACTTTTCCCCTCAACACTTACTGTTTTATTAAGTGTATTTTCACTGCATACAGTATCATTTTTGCCCTTTATCCAGTATTATTATCCAAATATTTAACTTCATAATAATTATTGATTTAGTACTTTAGGAAAAAACCTATATAGTTGATCTGGTCTTTTAAAATGTTTTTATTGTTACTGATAGAGACAGAGAGAAATTGAGAGGGAAGGAGACAGAGAGACACCTGGAGCCCTGCCTGCTGCACCACTCGTGAAGCTTTCCCCTTGCAGGTGGAGACCAGGGGCTCGAACCTGAGTCCTTGAGCACTGTAACGTGTGCTCAGTCAGGTGCGCCACCGCCTGGCCCCTGTTGATGTGGCTTGATTGTACATTTTAAAATTTTAGTTGTAACAACAGACATGAGTTGGTTTATTTCTTCTCTTTTTGTTTTTTTAATCATCGCTGGAAAATCATGTTAATATCATTGCTTTGTAGCTTTATACATTTAATAGTGAAGAGACATAATGGGGACTTTTATTGTTTATGTATCTTTGTGTCTGAGTTTTTCTAAAATACATTAATTTTGGTATTTGAGACATTAAAGTGAGGCCTGATTTTACTTTGTATATGCTCTGTATAAAGGTGACTTTTCTAGTATGTGTAATGTTTCTTTTATTTTTAACTGAATCGCTGAAACTATTGGATAATTGCATCAATTTAAAGGATAATTTTGTTTTAATGATTTAGTAACAAAAAATACACTCCTTTTAAAATGTTATTTACTCAATTTGGACCATATATAACTATTTTAGGAGATTTATTGAAAATACTTTATGCAAAATATTTCAATTTAATTTTTCTTCTTGTTGCAGGAGCTAGAGTCAATGCCAAAGACAGCAAATGGTTGACACCTTTACACAGAGCAGCTGCATCTTGTAGTGAGGTATGAGATCTCTGAGTGTCTCTCTCTCTCTATGTATATATATTTACATGTCTGTATATGTTGTGTACAGAAGCATTAATGGGTGTGCTTATGCGTCCACAGTACACTACACAGAGCAGCTGCATCTTGTAGTGAGGTATGAGATCTCTGAGTCTCTCTCTCTGTGTGTGTGTGTATATTTACGTGTCTGTATACGTTGTGTACAGAAGCATTAATGGGTGTGCTTATGCGTCCACAGTACACTACAGTGCTTTCAGAAAAAGGAAAAGCAACAGAGGACCTAAACTGATGATTAAACTTTAGAATAAATACTGCAGACCAAGTCACTTGTTCCCATTTCTCCTTTGTGGACTAAGTAGGACCTCCTGGAGAATCTGAATCTGCAGAGAATATGCTCGCATGAGAAGATTTCTAGGTGCCAGGTGACGGCTCACTTGGTTAAAAGAACATGTTACAATGAGCAGTGACCAGGGGCTGGGGCAGTGATTTGCCTGGTTAAGTGCACATAGCACTAGGCACAAAGAACCGTGTAAAGGATCCAGGTTCGAGTCCCTGCTCCCCACCTGCGTGGGAGTGGGGGGAATACTTGAGAGGTGGAGAAACAGGTCTGCAGGTGTCTTGTCTTTCTTCCTACCTCTCCCACCCTCTCAGTTTCTCTCTGTCCTATCAAAGAAAAGAAAATGAAAAATGAATGTACTGTAACTATTAACCCCTCAGTTAAAAAAATTTTAGGGAGTCGGGCTGTAGTGCAGCGGGCTAAGCGCAGGCGGCGCAAAGCACAAGGACTGGCATAAGGATCCCGGTTCAAACCCCGGCTCCCCACCTGCAGGGGAGTCGCTTCACAGGCAGTGAAGCAGGTCTGCAGGTGTCTGTCTTTCTCTCCTCCTCTCTGTCTTCCCCTCCTCTCTCCATTTCTCTCTGTCCTATCCAACAACGACAACAGCAATAATAACTACAACAATAAAACAACAAGGGCAACAAAAGGGAATAAATAAATAAATTTAAAAAAATTTTTTTTTTAATTTTAATAAAATAAGCAATGGAAATGACCCCAAGGTTCAAGCCCTAGGTCCCACCTGTGGGAGAAAGCTTTACAAGCTCTGAAGCGACCTTGCTCTCTCCCTGTCTTCCCTCCCTCTGCTTTTCTCTGTCCTAGCAAATAAATATTTACTTTTTAAAAAAGGAAAATTTCTTTTAGGTTTTAAAATCCTTAGAGCTTTTGTGTACTAATTCACAGTAATCCAATAGACATTTATATAGTATATATAATTAATTGATAATATATGTGATTAATATAGATTATCTGTTCATATTGAATAAGTTACTGATTAATCGTTGCAAAGGTTCTGATGATTATAGTCAAGAAACTAAGCAGCCTGTAATGATGAATGGAAATACCTAAATACTGAATTCAGTTGCATTTCATCAATTCTAAATATATGACTTTGAAATTAGGTTTCTTCTGAGGAGTAACAGTTCCTCATTCATAGCCCTTTATGTTGTTTGCTTTAGGATAATTGGTGTTGGGGGCTGGGCTATGGTGCACCAGGTTACTCGCACATATAAAAGATAATTGATTTTTGTCCAGAGAATGTTTGTGTTTATATTTTTCCTCTCTTCTGGTTTCTAGTCTTCATGGCATCCCTAACTGTTAGTTTGAGGGTTTTGTATAATTGATGTTTTAGCAGAAGTCACTCAGATGTTGAGTAGCCCAGAGGGCACAAAAACCTGTACCCGCCTCCTTTTTCTATTTGTCACTTCCTTTCTAAAATGCTTGTTAGAAAATGTTTTTCAAAAATGTATGCTGTAGGAAGGCTATTTATCTACCTCCCAACGGTTGATGTGGATTGGAACTTTTTAGTAATTTAAGATGTAATGGTATGTGAGTCTGTAAGTGCTAGCCTGGAGTTTCTTCAGTTATTCAGACTGTCAGAACTGGGAGGTGTAGCTGCTGTGACTCTATGTCTTAGGATCAGATACTTCTCAATAAGGAAGCTGTTGCTTCATGAGAGTGTTTCTTAAAGATACTCTCCTTCTAGTCTTCATTGTTTGAAGAACCTGTTGTGTTGAGCGGAAAGTCAGGATGCATTTTTGCACAGAAAACATAGAAAGATACACCATAACTTTCCCAACAACCCAGTAGAACCATAGCTGGACAAGTGAAAAAAGTAACTGGAAACCTCACCATGTGACAGACTGTTTGCCGGAGCCTCCTACTTGGGAGTAGGAGGAGAGAAACAGTGAGCACTTGAAGGCACTCAGCTCAGTTCAGATCCCAGTCCCTGATCCCAGTCCCTGATGTGGGACATCTACTAAGACGTGAGACTTGGGCTTGGAGAAACTAACTTCCCATGTTACTTGCAACTTACAGTTGTGTGATCTTGCGAGTGGGGGATATCATCAAAATTTAGAAATATTAATCAAAATTCTTAGAAACTTAGTTATATTTATCCATTTTGGTATGACTCTTAGGTTATGGTTATTAAAGATAGTGAGGGAAGGGGGCCTGTGAGTTAAGTAATCGGAATACTTTATGAATTCAGACTAAAGAGTGTGGGCTTCATGCAGAGATTAGACGGCCGATTTTTTAAAAATATGAATGTGGCTTGGATTTCAGGGCATACAGCACATTAAAAAACAGTGATCCTGCACGACCTGTGTTTGATCCCACCCCCACCACATTAAAGGAAGCTGCAGTGCTGTGGTCTCTTTTGCTCTCTGTCCCTGTCTTTAAAAAAAGAAAAGAAAAAACAATACTGGTAAATTTCTTAGGTTCATTCATAGTCTAAAAATTACTTGGCATTAATTAGTATTACTAGTTTTTTCAAGATTGCTCTAACTTGCCTCCTGGCCCTTTAGTTTTAATCATTTTATAGTGCATCCACTAACCCGCCCACTAGCTTCCTCACAGCTCATCCTTCTTAAGGTAAGAACTATTGATCGTGCACTGAGCAGAGTGCATCTGTTAGCATGCATGAGGACCCGGACTCCAGTCCTCAGTTCCCACTCAGTGGGAAGCTTCATGGACAGTGGAGCAGTGCTGCAGGTGTGTGTTTCTCTCTCCCTCACTTATTTCTCTCTGTATCAGAAAAGAATAAATGGGGGGAGGGGCAGAGGAGGTGGCCACAGAGATAAACCTGATAGCAAAACATGTGAAAGAAAGTTTTGGTAATGTTTGTTCTCCATAAGGGGGAGGGGGGTCGGGGAGAGAGAGAGGAAGTGAGTATTCCTCAGTGGATACACTCCGGCTTGGTTTTTTTTTGTTTGTAATTGGCGTATATTTAGAACAAAATGCATAAATGTTGAGCACAAAGTCTTAAATTCTGGCAGATGTCTATATTCTTTTTTTTTTATTATTTTTTATTTAAGAAAGGATTAGTGAACAAAAGCATAAGGTAGGAGGGGTACAACTCCACACAATTCCCAACACCCAATCCCCATAACCCATCCCCTCCCATGGTAGCTTTCCCATTCTCTATCCCTCTGGGAGCATGGACCCAGGGTCGTTGAGGGTTGCAGAAGGTAGAAGGTCTGGCTTCTGTAATTGCTTCCCCGCTGAACATGGGCGTTGACTGGTCGGTCCATACCCCCAGTCTGCCTCTCTCTTTCCCTAGTTGGGTGTGACTCTGGGGAAGCTGAGCTCCAGGACACATTGGTGGGGTCTTCAATCCAGGGAAGCCTAGCCAGCATCCTGGTGGCATCTGGAACCTGGTGATTGAAAAGAGAGTTAACATATGAAGCCAAACAATTTGTTGAGCAATTATGGATCCCAAGCTTAGAATAGTGGAGAGGAAGTGTTAGGGAGGTACTCACTGCGAACTCTAGTGTACTTCTGCTTTCAGGTATATATTCTGCAGTAGTTTATGGATATGTGTGCACATAAGCTCTCTCTCACAGAAACTGGTGTATATCTAGGTTATGGGACTTTGTTAGAAAGTGAACTACCTGAGATGAAATTAGAGTGTACTATTAAAGGAAAGGTCTCACCCGAGTAATAAAGCTGAAGGGTTGTCATTCCACACGTGAAGTCTCTGGATACATTCTGAGGTGAAGCATGTTGAGGTAGCAATCGTTGCTTTGGTTAGGTTGTGATCGGCAGATGCAATGTTATTTGGTTTGGATTGGGAGATGCATATGGGAAAGTGGGCCCTATCCAAGGGTTCCAGGACTGGGGGAAGTAGGGGCTCTATAGTGAAGATGTGAGGTTCCTGCTGTCTTAGGGTTCAAAAAGACAATCAATAGTTAATATTATCATCACATTATTTGTTAATTGGGTTAACTTTGAAAAGTCCCTTTGTTATGGTTTGCTGGACAGTACCCAGTATCTTGTATATAGCTGTGCTATTGGAAGCTTCTAATCTACTTGGTCTAGGCTTTTGAGAGAGTCCGCATATCAAATACGTAGCCTATATATTAAAAAGATTCAGTTTGTCTTTTGAGAAACTTTGAGACATACAATTGATTTCCCCCTCTCATATTAATTAGCTCCTGATTTATATGTCTACATTTTGCTAGGAGTGTACATAAACACCATTCCCACCACCAAAGGACTGTGACCCATCCCTCCCGCCCACTCCCACCCCCCACTGGCCCAGGAAGCTACATGCCTACCCCTATATTCTTACAACCTTTTCCCAATGAAGAGCATAGATTCCTATCACTATGGCAAGTTCCCTTAGTGCCTTTTCAGTTCTCTCTGTTCACATAAGCCCCTGCCCCCCCTCCTGCAGGGGGAAAGCTTCACGAGTGGTGAAGCAGGGCTACAGGTGTCTCTCTGTCTCTCTCCCTATCTGCCCCTCCCCTCTCCATTTCTTTCTGCCTCTATCCAGTAATCATTTTTTAAAAGATTAAAAAAATAAACTTAGGGAGTCGGGCAGTAGAGCAGCAGGTTAAATAAGCGCAGGTGGCACAAGGCGCAAGGACTGGCGTAAGGATCCTGGTTCGAGCCCCCGGCTCCCCACCTGCAGGGGAGTCGCTTCACAGGCGGTGAAGCAGATCTGCAGGTGTCTGTCTTTCTCTCCCCCCTCTGTCTTCCCCGCCTCTCTCCATTTCTCTGTGTCCTATGCAACAACAACAATAATAACTACAACAATAAAAAAGAAGGGCAACAAAAAGGGAATAAATAAAAAATATTAAAATAAATAAACTTAAAATATATATATGTATATATATTTAAGGTAATCTCATCCCAAGGTTCAGTCCGAGCCCGAGTGATGGTCTGGCGCACACACTGGCATGCGCACCCTCCCTCCCCCCACCCCATTCGTATTAAACATTTAGAATTGATTCAGTGGAATGCTACATTTAGACTCTTGTGCCCGGCCTTTCTTGACCAGCTCACATTTTCTTTGTCTGCCCATGTTTTGTGTGATAGTAGCCAGTGGACACACAGCAGTTGCTTCGCCTTTTCCCTGTTGATGAGCATCTTTGTTTGTGTTTTGCCTCTTGTGAATTCAATTATTATGAACATTCTTGGCTGGGAGTTTTTCGTTTTCCTCTTGGGTGTGAGTAGCCAGAGTGGAGTTTGGGGTCGTAGAATCAGCCTTCATACATCATTCATTAGCCGGCTGACTTTTGTAACGGCGTGAAAGATTACTGGACGTTCCTCCAACCTTTTACCAGACTTTTGACATACTTGTTCTGTTTCCTATATTTCAGAAAGTTCTGATGACTTTTTACTTGAAAGTCTTAAAAATTTATGTGTAGCTGACATTTCGTTTAGTCTTGCTGTGTTGCATACTTTCAGTTAATTGTTCACTGTCACATTTCTCATGGACATTAGAATTAATTTTTTTTTGTTGTTCCTTATTGCTTACATGGCTCTGAGGATTGTTTTTAGTTCAGAATATTTTATTTTCTTGTATAAATCCTTACATGGTACATCCTGCCAGAACTGCTTCATTTGCATAAAGTAATTCTCTTCATGGATATATAATTTCTAAACTTGTAAACGGTCATTCGTAACTTTTGCTTTTATCTGTTTTAGGAAGCAGTACAGGTACTTTTGAAACATTCTGCAGATGTTAATGCACGAGACAAGAATTGGCAAACTCCTTTACACATCGCTGCTGCTAATAAGGCCGTAAAGTGTGCTGAAGCTTTGGTACCTCTTTTGAGTAATGTCAACGTGTCTGATCGAGCAGGGAGGACAGCATTACATCATGCAGCTTTCAGTGGACATGGCGAGGTAGGTGGTATTCAGACAGTGATTCTGTCTCCTTCCATCGTTTCTGTACCTCTCAAGTCCTAGTTTTCATCAGTTCATAGTAAAAGCAAACAAAAATATCTATCCTGCTAATTTGTGTCTAATTTTGACTCTGTTCTACTTTCTCAGACTTAATTTCCATGATACAGACTTCTTAACTTTGTAAATTTATTTAGCAGATATTTACAAGAATTTTATAATCAGCCTAGAGAGACAAAGGAGAACACTGCCAACTTGAACAGTATATTCTGTCATTATGGACAAAATAATCTAGCAAGGTAGAGTGATTTCATTTCCTCTAGAAAGGTGGTAGAAATGTATGGGGGGCTAGAATGCATTTTCTTACAGTTGGTTATTAACAGTTGGTAGAGTTACTTGGTGACTGACTAATAAGAAAATTTCTGTTTTTCATGTTCCTTAAGCAACACGTATGTCAGGTGTTACCATAACAAAGAGTGGAGGTTATGTGTGCAGGGAGGACTGGGGAAAGAAAGCAACACCTGGACTAGAAGCTAGCCTTTGAGCCCAGCTTGTTCAGTCTCAGATTTTTTGTTTGTTTGTTTTGTTTTGTTTATTGGGGGGATTGATGGCTTACAGTCGACAGCAAACACAGTAGTTGGAACATTGTAACATTTCTCAGTTCTCTGCGCAACATTCCAACCCCTACCCAGGTCCTTCACCATGCTCCAGGACCCAAACTTCCGCAGCCCCCAGATGCCAGGTCCTCCACTTTGGTGCAGTACACCAAGTCCAGTCCAACTTCTGCTTTGTGTCTCCCCTTCTGTTCTTATTTCTCCACTTCATCCATGAGTGAGATCATCCCATATTCACCCTTCTCTTTCTGGCTCATCTCACTTCATGTGATTCCTTCAAGCTCCGTTCAAGATGAGGTGATAAGTGTGTTGGGTTCCTTAGGATGATAATCCCAGGGATGGAATTGCTGGTCATAGGCTAGGTCCACGTCTAGCCTTCTGAGAGTTCTCCACTGGGGTTGGACCCTTTGACATTCCCACCAGCAGTGCAGGAAGGTTCCTTTGTCCCCACAACCTCTCCAGCATTTGCTGCTGCTACCTTATCTGATGTCTGACATTCTCACAGGGGTGAAGTGGTATCTCATTGATGTCTTTATTTGTATTTCTCTGAAAGTCAGTGACTTGGAACGTTTGTTCATACATTTGTTGGCCTTTTGGATCTGTTCTTTTGTGAATATTCTATTCATATCTTCTCCCTACTTTTGGATAGGGTCATTCCTCTTTTGTTGCTGAGTTTGATTATTAGCCTTTGGTATGATGTATAGCCTGTTAAGATCTCCAGTTCTGTGAGGGGTCTCTTAGTTTGGGTATTGGTTTCTTTTGCTGTGCAGAAGCCATTTAATTTGATGTAGTCCCATTGGTTTATATTTGTTTTAGTCTTTCTTACAATTGGATTTGTATCATTCAAGATGTCTTTAAAATTTAAATGTAAAAGAGTTCGGCCAGTATTTCCCTTTTAAGTATTTGCTAGTTTTCAGTCTAACATCCCAGTCCTTGATTGATTTGCAGTTTACTTTTGTGCCAGTGAAATAGAGGTTCAGTTTCATTCTTCTGCATGTTCCAACCAAATTTTCCCAAAGCCATTTGTTGAAGAGACTCTTTACCCTTTTAATAATCTTGTCAAAGATTAACTGAGCATAGTTGTGGGCTTATTTCTGGGCTCTCTGTTCTATTCAACTGGTCAGTGTGTCTATTATTGTTCCAGTACCGGGCAGTTTTGATTACAGTGACCCTGTAACACAGTTTAAGATCTGGGAGTGTGATGTCTCCAGTTCTGTTCATTTTTCTCTAGATTGTTTTGGCGATTCTTTGTATTTTCTGGTTCCAGGTAAACATTCGTAGCTTTTGTTCTAGTCTCCTAAAATATTGGGTAGGACCTTAATGGGGATTGCATTAAATTTGCATATGGCTCTAGGTAGAACATTCATTTTGGTGGTCTTATTCTTCCAAACGATGAACATGTAATTCCTTTCTGCTTCTTTATGTCTTTCTGTTTCCTTGTATAGTGACTCATAGTTTTCAGTATACAAGTCTTTCATTTCTTCTGTTAGGTTTATTCCTAGGTATTTTATTGTTTTTGTTGCTATAGTAAGTGGGGTTGATTTCTGGATTTCTTCTTCTGACTTAGTGTTTACATAAAGGAATGCTACAGACTTTTAATGTTAATTTTGTAGCCTTACAGCTTACTATATTGCCTGACAATTTCCAAAGGTTTCCTGTTGAATTCTTTAGGTTTTTCTATGTATACTATCATATCATCTGCAAATAGGGAGAGTTTGACTTCTTCTCTTCCAATCTGTATCCCTTTGATTCCTTGCTCTTGCCTGATTGCTTTGGCAAGATCTTCCAACACTATGTTGAAGAGTAATTAATGGTGATAGTGGACAGCCCTGTCTAGTACCTGATCTGAGGGGAAATGCTTCCAGTTTTTCACCATTGAGTGTGATGTTGGCTGTAGGTTTGCTGTATGTGGACTCCACTAGTTTAAGGAATTTTCCATCTATTCCCATTTTTTGTGTTTTGATCATGAAGCGATGCTGGATTTTGTCAAAGGCTTTCTCGGTGTCAGTTGATAGAATCATATGGTTTTTGGTTTTTTATTGATGTGGTTGATGCATTGTGTACTGATTTACATACATCAAACAAGCTTGATGAGATAAACCTCCCCTTGGTCATCATGAACCATCTTTTTAATATACTGCTGTATCTGGTTGGTTAGAATTTTGTTCAGTATTTTAGCATCTCTGTTCATCCAAGATATTGGTCTATAGTTTTCTTTTTGTTTTTGTATCCCTGTCTGCTTTTGGTATCAGGGTGATGTTGGCTTCATAGAAGGTAGAAGGGAGTATTTCTGTGTATTCAGTATTTTGGAAGAGCTTTAAAAGAGACTATCTTGAAGTTTTTATAGAATTCAGTTGTAAAACCATCTGGTCTTGGACATTTTATATATATATATAAAATGGAAATATTGACAAGCGCATAGAATAAGAAGAGTGCAGCTCCACACAGTTCCCACCACCAGAACTCCATATTCTTTCTCCTCCCTTGAAAGCTTTCCTATTCTTTATCCCTCTGGGAGCATGGAGTCAGGGTCACTATGGGGTGCAGAAGGTGGAAGGTCTGGCTTCTGTAATGGCTTCTCCCCTGGACCTGGGCGTTGGCAGGTCGATCCATACTCCCAGCCTGTTTCTCTCTCTTTCTGTAGTGGGGTTGGGCTCTTGAGAGGTGGGGCTCCAGGACATACTGGTGGGGTCTTCTGCCCAGGGAAGTCAGGTTGGCTTCATGGTAGCATCTAGAACCTGATGGAGCAGCTCCACTCAGTATCTGGTATCTGCATTGTCTTTTTTCCAGCCCATTGCCAGCCTGTATGTGACTTGTGGTTCTCTTCCTTGGTTCCACTTTGACCTCTCTCCTGTACACTTCCTCCACCACTGGCCTGGAAATCTTGCCCTCACTTGGAATTCCCAGGTTTTAAGCAGCTGCTCTGCAGAAAGTCAGGAGTTGTCTTACAGTCTTGGCTCTGCCCTGGCCTTGGACTTTTATTGTTGGGCAGGTTCTTGATAACAGTTTCAATTCCTTTGACTGTGATTGACCTTCTTTTTTCTCTACTTCCTCTTTGTTCAACTTTAGAAGATTGTATGTGTCTGGGAACTTGTCCCTTTCTTCCAGGTTCTCCAGTTTGGTAGCAAATAGTTGTGCATAGAACTTGCACGATACTTTGGATTTCTGTGCTGTCTGTTGTGATACCTCCTCAGTCCTTATTTCTTGTCGCAAAAACAGAAACTTTGAGGTAAATTGCAAGCTTTAAGATACCATAGCAGACAGTTAGTTTTTGCAGTGTTGTTTTCACTGTTCTTTGCTTTAGCATCATAAGGAATCTTTGCTTTGATCTCAAGACAAATTCCTTTTTGAAATATGACATGCCCTTTCCAGTAGAGAACTGTTGTAAATATTATAGTTTTGCATAGTAGAAATAGTATTCTTGACACATTAGACTTTGAAGTCTTGTCATACAGTGAATACTTCATTTGCATTTGAATTAAACTTAAGCATTTCTGGAATGCAAATGAATTTTAGTAACACTCTAAGCCATTAAAGTAATTATACCTATTGTTAATTATTCTACATTGAAACTTTCCAGATCTGTACTTAGTTTCTAGGACATGAAGTGACAGCTTTAGAATATAGTGGTTAAATAAAACTCAACCCCTTTTTTATATTTTGTCGTGTTTTAAATTAAATCATGTCAGTGACTACTGAATAATTAAACTAACTCCTTCCTTTCTACAAATGCAGATATTGTGTACCAGAGACAGAGAGGTTGAAATAAGTAGTCATCACAAATGTTCAAGGATACTTTCTACTTCTGGATTTTGATGGAACTGTGTTTACTTTTATTCCAGATGGTTAAGCTCCTCTTATCTAGAGGTGCCAACATTAATGCTTTTGACAAGAAAGATAGGCGTGCTATCCATTGGGCTGCATATATGGGTATGTACTTCTAGGACTTATTTGACACTATGTATTTGCGACAAGTTGCAATATTAATACTGCATTGGGTATAGCATCTGTCCATTCAGGCAGTGAGAAAAGTGATTACCATGTCTGACTTTGATACTTTTTAAAAATTTGTTTTATTTATTCCCTTTTGTTGCCCTTGTTGTTGTATTGTTGTAGTTGTTGTAGGATAGGACAGAGAGAAATGGGGAAGACAGGGGGAAGGAAAGATAGACACCTGCAGACTTGCTTCACTGCTTGTGAAGCGACTCCCCTGCAGGTGGGGAGCCAGGGGCTCTAACCGGGATCCTTACACCAGTCCATGCACTTTGCGCCACCTGCGCTTAACCCAGTACGCTACCACCCGGCTCCCCTGACTTTGATACTTAAGTGGAGTTAACCTAGTAATAGGGGAGGTTTGCCAGAACAGGTGTGCATTTGAAATTAATTCTGTTTACCTTCAAAGGAAAAAGATCCTAAACACAAACCTCAAATACTTGAGAATTAGTGTTTAATGAAAGCCCATGCTCATACTAAATATTTTTATGCAAATAGTAAAGTAGAGTAATAGAAGATGCAGTAATTATTATTTTCAGGGCAAGAAGTAGGTTAAATGGACATCATATTTGGGGTTTCTTTAAATATATTTTATTTATTGGATAAAGACAAAGAAATTGAAAGGGAAGGGGATATAGGGATGAAGAGAGAAAGATACCTGCAGCAGTGTTTCATTGCTAGTGAAGCCTCCCCTGCAGATAGTGACCACAGGCTTGAACCTGAGTCCTTTCACACTGTGACATGTGCACTCAACCAGGTATGCCACAGCCCAGCCCCCTCATGTTTGATTTCTACGACAGTAATTTCACGTAAGTGTGGCTTGGCTTATGGGCTTTGTTGTATAACATCATATATTGTTCTTGAAAGATCTTAGTATCTGCGAAATTACACTCAAACACATCAGCAGTGTAACTGGGGAAATAGTGTTTGAGTCAACCACCTAATACCTATGTACAGATCAGTCTGTCTTAGGGTTAATGCAAACACAGAAATTTGTAAGACAGAATAGAAATGCTGGCTTATGAGTGCTAAAAGCTTGCAGATGAAAGAGAGTGCTATCTGCCATGCACTGTGGAAGTCCTACAGTACTGGGGTCTTTCTTTGGGGGGAAGCCAGAGATGTTGGCATTGGTTTTTCAATTTTCTAAAAATAGAGCTGAAAGAATTCCTCCCTCCGCATCCAAGAAAGGGGCTTGGGATGCTTTCTTTTCTTTCCAGTGATAATAATTCTATTTCTGCAATTGTGTCTCTTCTAGCTGAGGGAAAATCACATCTGAGCTCTCATGTTCTGTGTAATGTTGGTGTTACTACTGATTATAAAGACATCTAGCTAGATGCCCTTCTTATAAGTATAACTTGCTCATTCCCATAACTTCCTACTCTTAAAAATAACACGTGTCCGAAAAAATATATACTTTTCATATGGTAAAAATAGCATAAGTAATAAAAATACAGCCTGAATTGCAAGTTCAGCCTTTAGTGATGGATTTAATAGCCTAACCAGGTGTACCTGTTTGGAAAGGCGAAGTTAAGACTTGTGTCCCTAGTAGTGTTATTGGCAGTTTAATTGAAGGCAAAAAGCCTCCAGAAGCAAGTCTTCTATACGACCTGAAAGTCCCCCTCTGCACAGCCTGTAGATCCATATTTAAAATCTTGGGGGCGTTTTGGATATTCTTGTAGGGCTTATTAAGAAAAGTTCAAGAGCAATTCTGTTGAATTTAAGTTTACTTGTTGGGCAGGGTTGTACAGCATAATGGTTATGCAAAGAGACTGATGCCTGAGGCTTCAAAGTCCCAGGTTCAGTCCCCTGCACCACCATAAGCCAGAGCTGAGCAGTGCTCTGGTAAAATAAATAAATAAATAAAAGCTTACCTGTCGTGTTAGAAAGTCGATAACATTAAGCAAAGTGCCACAAGCCTTTTACCTCAAAAGAATCATACTTAACAGCTGTTTCTATGTAATTGAAGGCCAGGGGATTTTGTGTTCCTCTTCTAACTGTGCTTCTCGACTAGCTGGATCCATGTAACCTGGAGTCTCAGATGGCTATTTTCCTTAATCCACTAAGTGTCACTTTCCAGCTCAGTTGTAGATTTAAAAAAGATACTTTCTGTCTCTGTGACCTCTCTGCACATTTAATTTTTAAGCAAAAATATTTCAAGATTTCGTAATTCTCTCCATTCCCTTTCTCTTTAGTATAAGCAAGGGGAAAAAAAAGTTAGTATTGATAATATAATTTCTAAAACTGTCCAGCTATTCTTGGCATTTAGGACTAACACAGTAAAAGTAAGGAGCTGTTAACTGCTCACTCATCTAACAAACAAGCCTGAAGTCACTGTGAGCTCTTGGTTCTGTCAGTATTAGCGCTAAGGGGCATTAGGACATGCGCGGTAAATGTCTTCAAAGGCCCCTCTTTTCCCTAGCCCGCATGTCCCATGGTTAAGGCTCACTTGTCTTTTCCCTAGCCTGCATGTCCCATGGTTAAGGTTCACTTGTCCTTATTTTACGTAATCCTGTCATGCCATTATAAATAAATAAATAAACAAACAAATAAACAAGCAGTGAAACCCAGAGTTGTTTCTTTGAAAATGTGAACAAAACTGAGAAACATTTGGCCAGACTTATGAAAAAAAGGGAGGGAGGGGGGAGAAGACACAAATCATACTGTAATTGAAAGAGAGAAATCACAGTAGGCACTGTAGAAATCCAAAATACAGTAGGAGGCTTCTATGAACCGCTATCAGGATGCCCCCGAACTTGAGAAAACCTGAAAGTGGTAAGTTCTTGTCTACACACTCCCAAGACGAAACCAGTAGGAACTGGAAAATATGAACAGAACCATTACAGCCAAAGAAATTGAGAGTCATCAAACACTCCCCAGCAATAAAAGTTCCGGTCTGGACAGGCTCACAAATGAGCTCTGAAACCCTTGAGGAATAGCTACTACCTATACTTTCCAGATTATACTGAAAGATGAAAGACACAGGAATATTCCATACCACATTCTGTGAAGCCAATATCACTCTAATACCAAATGTAGAGACACAAGAAAAAAAGAAAACTTCTTTCTTGGAGAGAGGAAGAGGGTTCTAGAAAGGCCTGCAGCACTCACTGCCTGTGGGAGCCTGGGATTGCACCTGGATCCTTGTCCATGGCAGTGTGTGCTCTACCAGGTGCACACCACCAGCTCACCGGCTCCTCATGAAACCTTTTATTACTATTATTATTATTATTTCTAAAAAGGAGAGAAATGAGACCAATCACTCACATACTGCTAAGGACATTTCACAAGGGCAAAGTATAAACTGTGTCTTGACAGTGAACTCAAACAAAAGGACATAGGTCAAAGGGAGATTGTAGAGCACCTGGGTGCCTTGGGGGAGTCAGTCAGTCAGCTAAATGTTATTTTCAGTTACACCTCTGCCAATAAGTAACAACATCCTGATTTTTTTACCTTCTCTCTTAGTTATGTCATTATTTCTGATGCTATTTTTGATGACTTGTGTACTGTTTTGTTAATTTGCATTTTTCTCTTCATAAACAAAACTTTAGGTCACATAGAAGTAGTGAAATTACTTGTGGCAAATGGAGCTGAAGTAATATGCAAAGATAAGAAGTCATATACGCCTCTTCATGCAGCAGCCTCTAGTGGGATGATCAATGTAGTCAAATACCTTCTAGATCTTGGAGTTGATGTAGGTATATAGATTGAGCATCATTAAAAGGAGGATTTTGTTTTATTTCAGGGACAATTTATTTTACGTTAAAATGTTTTTGTTTGATAATTACTTTATCATCATATGATAATGAAGTACCTTTTATAATCCCGTGAAACTGATATATTACCAAAATATAAATAGTCTGTGGCAGAGCAAAAGCTCACTCAGCAGAAAAGCTCACACAGTAGCTCACTGCTTTGCCATGTGTGCAGCCCAGGTTTAAGCCTGACTCCCAGGACTTGTTGGAGGATGCTTCAGGGTTATGGTATGCCTGTCTGTCTGTCTGTCTCTCTCTCTCTCTCTCTCTCTGTCTTTCTTAAGTACTATGTTAAGTACAGTTTTGTAGAGTATAGATGGAAGGGTTTTTTGTTTTCATTTGAATTGTTTTCTATGTACTTTTTAGATTTCTTGTTAGTGATTAAGCAGTGGTTACAAGATTGTAAGATACTAGGGTATAATTCTATGTCACTCCCACGACCAAAGTTCTGTTCCCCATCCCACCCCTTCAGTCATAACCACCATAGTTCTCCCAGGGTCACACATACAGGTTGTCCTGAACTTGACAAAGAAACTTGTGTTTCAGTTTTCTGTATTTCGCATAAATAAAGTCATTCAGTGGTTGTCTGTCACTTCCTAATTTGGCTAAGCATAATCAATGCCAGCTTTATTCGTTTTGTCCCAAAAGACACAGTGATAGTCTTTTTTTTCCCCCCAGGTAAATTAAACTTTATTGGACACAAAAACATGTTAGAAAAGAGAGAGAGAGAAGGGGGCCTGACCCACTTAAGTGATTTTTTTTAACTGCTAAAATACTCCATTGAGTGTCTGTGCCATGATTTCTTTCTTTATTTTTGTAACTATAAGACTTAAATGAATGACTTTTATTCCATTGTTAAAGGCTCTTCCTCCCACCCTTACGGTTAAGTATTCCTCCTAGGGTTGTTTGTTTTCAGATGTTTTACATTTTTAATCAGGAAAATGAAGTGGCTCATACCGAAGAAGCATGTGGGGCAAATATGAGTGACCTCATGGGGAAGCTGTTGCCCCCCCCTTTTCTTTTTTGTCTAAGGCCCAGAAAAAAAGATTTTATCACTTCAGTAGACCTGAGAGTTGTTTCAGTAGAGTAGTGTACTGCCTTAAAAGATATCATTACCTTGTTTTTGACCACTGTTTGCATTTTGGTAAAGTTTAGAAATTTATGTTGAAAAGATAGTCTGGTGTTAGGAAAAAAGTTTAGAAGTTTATTTCATGGTGCACGTGCCCTCACTTATTTTTAATACAGGCAATATTTGGGGAATCATTCTGTGAGAGAAAGTATTTTCCTATTTGTATTTTTTTAATTTTTAATTGATGATTTAATAACAGTTTATAAGGTTACAGGGGTCTAGTTCCAAACCACAAACACCACTACAGTTCTGTGACATCCCCTCCACCCCTCACTAGTAACCACTGTAGTTTTCTCAAAGTCTTAGAAACAATTTGGCTATTTTTTTTTCAACGAATCATGTGTTTTAGTTCTTTCTATTGCACATATGAGTGAAGCAGTGTAGTAGTTGTCTTTCAGAGAAAGGCAGGTCATATAAACTTAACAGGAAGCATTCTTGAACACAAAGAACCAAAGGGTAAGACTCCTCGACTTTACCTCTACACCAGCTCACACTGTCTTTTTTATTAGTGATTTAATACACACTGACAAAATTACGGGATAAGAGGGGTATAATTCCATTCAGTTCTCACCACCAGGGTTTTGTATCCCATCCCTTCCATTGGAAGGTTCAATATTCTATATCCTTCTGGGAGTATGGACCAAAGATTTTTATGGGGTACAGAAGGTGGGAGGTCTGGCTTCTGAAAAAAACCTCTTCAAAAAATAAAGTGGCCAGACTTAAAGTAGATGCCTTAAGCTGCAAATTTAATCTCCTAATGCTCTTTGGACTCAGAGAATTAATTCCATGTCTCCTCGCTTTTGGTGATGGTATCTAGGTAATTGACTAAAGTTACTTGGCTTTTTTATTTCCTCTTTTTTTTTCATTACGAGGGATCTCAGTAGAAAATTGTTAGAGGAATGTCTCCTGACAAAACCACCCTAATTTCCAATCTACTGTATGTGTAGGGAGTTCCTTAGAACCATCTTCAGATATGATAATTCCTATAGGTGGAGTTATAGATGAAAAGCTATTATACTCAGTTATATTGTATTACACAGAAAAAAATACAAATTAAGGGGATGGGGCCAGGCAGTAGCATACCAGGTTAAGCGCACAGAGTGCAAAATACAAAGATCCTAGTTCAAGCCCCTGGTTCCCGCCTGCAGGGGAGTCACTTCGCAAGTGGTGAAGCAGGTCTGCAGGTGTCTGTCTTTCTCTCCCCCTCCCCATCTTTCTTAATTCTCTCTGTCCTATCCACAATAACAGCAGCAGCAACAATAATGGGAAAAAAGATGGCTGTCAGGAGCAGTGGATTTGTAGTGCAGGCACTGAGCCCCGGTGATAACCCTGAAGGCAAAAAAAAAAAAAAAAAATCAGCAAAATAAAGAAATTCAAGACAGAATGCAAGAGTTTTATAAACTAAAGTTCTGTGGCCCTTTCCCCATTAAACTAAATAGAATTCCTTATTCTCACAGCTTTGGTTTGTGACAAGATGCACATAGTAGCACTAATCAAAAATCCTACATGGCTTCATTTTTTGAGTTTTATTAGGGCTCAATTACATTGATTGATAACAAGGTTGATTTTAGTCTCCAGGTGCATTGATCTTCAGTGGCCTAACCCTCCACTATAAATTACATGGTTAGTTTATCTGGAATGGTCAGCCTCTAGCTAAAACAATCAGCTATGATCAGTCCTACTCTAACATCCAGTGTCAGCAATTCCCAACTTAAGACATGTTTGCTGTAGATTACATCTCTTTGGGCAAATGCCAAATATTTATATTGCACCAAAGCCCTATAAGTTTTATTCACCCATGAACTAGAGGGATTGCTAACTGGTCAAACACATGCCCTGCACACAGCCGGCACCTTATAGAAATGTCTCAGCTGTCTCCTTGGGTAGAACTAGAAGACATCATGTTAAATGATAAAGCCAAAATGAGAAGCACAAATACCAAATGATCTCACTTACAAGCAAGACATTAAGTTATTATAAACAAATTATTGCTAAAAATAGGGACAGGGAGGAAGAGCACAAAGTGAAACATGGACTGGGCATGGTGTATTACATCAAAGCAAAGGACTCAGGAGGGAGGGCAGGGTAGGCTGGAAGAGAAGTGTGGGGTCCAGGTGCATAATGAAATTGCACTTGTATGTCAGTGACTGCACTGTAAAAGCAACCCCCCCAAAAAAAAAAAATGAAAGAAAGAAATGTCTCAGCACTAGAGGAAACTATCTTTTTTTTTTTTTTTTTCCAGTTGGGGGATTAATGTTTTACACTCCACAGTAAATACAATAGGTTGTACATGCATAACATTTCCCAGTTTTCCACATAACAATACAACCCCCACTGGGTCCTCTGCCTCTGGTTCCAGGACCTGAATCTTCCCAACCCATCCCAGAATCTTTTACTTTAGTGGAATACACCAACTCCATTCCAAGTTCTGCTTAGTGTTTTCTGAACTTGTTTTTCAACTTCCGCCTGTGATTGAGATATTCATCCTTCTCTTTCTGACTTATTTTTACATAACATGATTTCTTCAAGCTCCATCCAAGATGGGCTGAAAACAGTGAAATCACCATTTTTAATAGCTGAGTAGTATTATTTGTTCTGAAGTATATTATTTATTTTGAAGTCATCCCACATGTCTCTGTCATTTTCAGTATCTCTTAATCTCTTTTTGAGATCTCTTCTTTCTTAGTTTTCTCTAATTTGTCCTGAATCTTGCTGATTCTGTTTTCTGCCTCATTTATTCTATCCTCTTGCCCCTCTGTTTTCTTCTGTAGCTAAACTATTTTGTTACCCTGTTCTGATACTGCATTAGCTTGTTCAGCTAGTTGTGCTCTTAGCTCAGCTATTTCAGCTTTCAGCCCTCTAATAACCTTGAGATAGTGTTTTCTTTCAGAGTCCCATTTGTTGCTTTCCCATTTCTGATATTATTTACACCAGCTTTTCTCACCAGCTTTCCTCACTCCTCACCAGCTAATGCCTCAGTTAGGGTTTGGATGTTGTCCTCATTTTTACGTACTTCTGCCTTTGGGGGGGCTTGTAGCTGGGATTTTGTCCTGCTTCATATCTCCAATGTTTCTTCTTGGTTTAACCATTGTATATAGTGTGTTATGATTGACTTGTGTCTAAGGTACTTAGAGTTCACAGTTGTGGAAATTAACTGTTTTGATGTTATCTCAATCCCTGAGTTGAAGCAGGGCGGCTGTTAAACCCTCTTTTGTTCTTCTTCCTCCCTGTAGGCTATAGGAGTCTGAGGGCTTTCTACCTATAAGCAGGCTTTTTAGATTAATCATTCACTCTTGCCCAAGAGATAAATCAGGGTGGGGGAGAGATAGCACAGTGGTTATACAAAGAGACTCCCACACCCTGAGGATCCAAAGCCCTGAGCTCAATTCAGCTGCTCTGCCAACAACCAGAGCCAAGCTGCAGGCAGCACTGAGTACCAAACAAACTCCATTTATATTCTGTGGGTTCTGTGGCAGTTATTTACTGTGTCTCCCAATTCATCAGGAGAACAGTGTGGAATGGCTCCCACTGTACAGCCATGCCTCTAGTCCACCAGGGAGTAGATGTCCTGAGTTTCCTGGCCAGTTCTTGCCCTCCCCCCCCCACCCCAGTGTCAGCACGGGGCCTCCCAGCTGCTGCGGCAGCCTCCGAGGGGCAGTAGCAATGGAGTCTCACAGTTGTATTTGGTGAGCCTTAGGGGAGTCCTCTCCTCCCATCAGCAGTCTTTTTGTTGGTAAAACAGACTGGAGGTGGCGCCATAACCAGTAAACTGCCCAACTGTTAACCAGCCGCTTGGGGGTAGATATGGGCTTTAGCCCCAGGAGTCTCCTTAGGCTCCTTGCTGTCCACAAGCCACACGTGTTTTCACTCACAGGGCTACTTGGTGGGCTCCCAAAGTAGGTCTAGTCCTGTCTTGTGGTCCCAGGTGATCTCCTTTGATGTTTCTAGTTGACTGGGGAGCAGAGAGGAGTGGAAATGCAGCTGCTGCTACTCTGTAGCCCTGCCTCTGGAGGTAGAAGAAGCTATCTTTATATAAACGTAGAGAGTTCTGCCTAGGAGCAAAGTGATTGCAGGTTTACAAGCCCCCGGATAGGATAGGTGCCCAAGTTCAAGCCCTCAGTCCCAACTGGCCTGGGAAAAAGCATGATGACTCATGAAGCATTGTTACAACAAGCATCTTTTTCTTCCTCCTGTATCTCTTCCTTCCTTCTCAACTTCTCTCTGCCTCTATCCAAGGAAGAAAGGAACAAACTCACTTGGAAAAGAAAAGATAATTGAGTTGTGTGATTTGTTTCCCATTATTTAGTATAATCTTTTTTCTTGGCCACCAGGATCATTTATGATTGGAGCTCTGCACCTGCACAGTTCCCATCCCTTCCCCTGAAGGAGAGGAGAGAAACAGAGGGAGAAATAGGCCGATCACTGCTGCGCTCCTTGTGCCGCTCTCCCAGAGCTACATGCTGAACCCCAGCTCATTGTGGTGTTCACTCTGCTAGGCACATGCTTCTTAGCACACTCATTTTAGCAGAATGACAACACTGGAGACTTGCAAAGATCAGTAATTAAATAGGAAAACATGCCACTTGTTAATTCAAAACCAGCTTAGCCTTTTGTTACTACAAAATGAAAAATTGTTTTTTTGGCCACCAGGGTTATCACTGGGGCTTGGTTCTTGCATTACAAATCCACCACTCCTGGAGGTTTTTTATTTTTATAATGAAATAGAGGGATAAGAGAAAAGATGGCTGCAGCACTACCCCACCACTCGTGGAGCGCCCCCTGCAGGTGCCGACCAGAATTCCAAAGCAGGGTTCTCTGAGGATGACTTGTGGTGGTCTTTCTTTTACCCATTGCACCACGGCCTCTCCCCCCTCACCCCGCCCAAGGAATTTTTTAAATGCATTGTTTTGTTTTTAATTTTTGTGTTTATTAATAGACTCTTGTTTTTTACTTTTTATTTATTTATATTGGCTAGAGACAGAAATTGAGAGGACAGGAGGAGATAGAGAGGGAAAGAAACAGACACATGCAGCCCTGTTTCACCACTTGTGAAGCTTTCCTCCTACAAGAGGGAACAGGGTCTTGAACCTAGGTCCTTGCACACTGTAATGTGTATGCTTAACCAAGTGCACCACTGCCTGGTTCCCTAAATGTGTTGTTTTATTTTACCAAGAGCATTTTTATTGGAATCATTCACAGAAGTTTAGAATTATAAGCCTTATCTGTAGACATTGTTTTTAGATATAATTTCATCGAGACCACAACATCACTTAAATAGCTTACAATAAGAAGAATTGCTTTAACTTTGACTTTTTTTTCCTCTAATAGATGAATGAACCAAATGCCTACGGGAATACACCTCTTCATGTAGCCTGCTATAATGGACAAGATGTTGTAGTGAGTGAACTTATAGACTGTGGTGCTAATGTAAATCAAAAGAATGAAAAGGGATTTACTCCTTTGCACTTTGCTGCTGCGTCAACACACGGAGCATTGTGTTTAGAGCTTCTAGTCGGCCGTGAGGCTGATGTCAATATGAAGGTAAGAAATAAAGCCAGGGAGTCGGGCGGTAGCACAGCGGGTTAAGCGCACGTGGCACAAAGCACAAGGACCGGCATAAGGATCCTGGTTCGAGCCCCCGGCTCCCCACCTGCAGGGGAGTCGCTTCACAGGCAGTGAAGCAGGTCTGCAGGTGTCTTATCTTTCTCTCCCCCTCTCTGTCTTCCCCTCCTCTCTCCATTTCTCTGTCCTGTCAAACAATGACGATGTCAATAACAACAATAGTAACTACAACAATAAAAAAGGACAACAAAAGGGAAAAAAACAAATACTAAAATTTTTTTAAAGATTTATTAAAAAGGAAAGAAAATACAGGAGCCTTGCACGAGGGGGTATATATCACATTCAGATAAAGTGTGTGTACAGAGTAGTGGTGCCAGGGTACCATGTGCTTGGTAGAGTGCACGTGTTCCCGTATGAGCACCCTGGCTCGCCCACAGTGCTGCCTGTGTCTCTCCTGCCCCGCCTCCCGCCCATTCCTCAAAGAAAAAGGAAGAAAGGTGGCTGCCACAAGTGGTGGAGTCATCGTTGTAGGCCCTGAGCTCTGGTGTTTCCCCTGGGGGGGCAGGAGGGTGTACAGAATAGTGACAACTCTTGGGAGGAGGGTAAAGCAAAGAACATGAGGAAACTTTCTGGAGTGACGCTGTGCTTCATTTTAACAGCATTGTGCTGTGTACATAAGCCATTGTTAAAACGCAGGAAGTGGCACGTTTAAGATTTGGGGACTTTATTGCTTATGAGTTTTGCCCTTCGGTAGTAAAAACTGAGCATGAGCATGAGTTCTCGGTGTGCTTACTCAAGTGTTTATAGTTTGGAATCGATCACACTAGAAAAATTAAAAGATCTTATGTGGTACAAATAAAGGGATATTTTACTTTTTAGTTTTTTGGAGTAAGAATTTGAGTTTTATGAAAATTCTCGAACCAAAATACTTAGTGTCTAATTCTGTGGAAAAGCACATGAAGTTCTCCGGACCAGGAAGCCGCACTCTCTCTCCATGTGTGAGTCCTGGGCTCAAGCCTTCAGCGCTTACCTGCAGGAAGAAGGGAGCTTCATGAGTAGGTCCTCAGGCATCTGTCCTCCTGTCTCTTGCTCCCTCTGTCTTTCTCTCCTTTGCCTTTATTGAAAAAGAGAAAGGGAAAAATCGGCATCGGGAACGATGTTGCTGTGCAGGGGCTGAGCCCCAGAAATAGCCTTGGTGGCAGAACAAAATAGAGGCAGGCTGGGAGTATGGATCGACCAGTCAATGCCCATGTTCAGCGGGGAAGCAATTCCAGAAGCCAGACCTTCCACCTTCTGCATCCCACAATGACCCTGGGTCCATGCTCCCGGAGGGCTAGAGAATGGGAAAGCTGTCAGGATATGGAGATCGGGTGGTGGGAATTGTGTGGAGTTGTACCCCTCCTATCCTACAGTTTTGTTAATGTCTCCTTTCTTAAATAAAAATCAAAAAAAAAGAAAAGAATATATCCTTAATATTTTGAACACTGCTGCTTTATAATGTGCAGTCATCTTTCATTTTCGAAGATGTTTTTCACTGATTGTTTCTATACTAATTCTTGAGTACTTGCCCAAGCTTACCTTCTGAAAAGAGAACTAGAAACAGTATAAGATTCAGCTCTTTCTGTAGATTTAACTACTCAGTCTTTCAGAGTGTTAAAGGAGTCTTTTCCCCTCTAACTTTAGAAAAGCTTTTAATGATGCTGCACCCCTTTCTGACAGCTGTAGCAACAACAGGCCCATCTATAATTAGGTCTAGCTCTAAACTGCCCTCTCCCTGCAAAGGAGCAAAATGTTTGTACACTTCACCCAAAGAAGGGCAGGGCAGAGTCTATCATAAAGAAGCCTGTGTGTTAGAATGTCTTTTCAAGAACACCTAAATCATGTACAAAAAAAAAAAAAATTACTGAAAAGGTATTGATAGCAAGTTAAAACTGCATATTTTACTTTGAAAAATTCCTGTTTGGATAATTGGGACCCAGAAAAATATCTAAACTCTTGTGAGAAGGCATTTGTAACTAGTTTCCTCAAAGTTCTAATACTAATTTCTCACGTGAATATAAGCTATTAAAAAATAGATTTTGGAGTTATTTTAACATTTTCAAAAGATCACAATTCAGTGTTTTTAGTCTGTGTAGAGCCTGTATGACACAGTAGACAGAACTGTACCTACATAGTTCACTACCTCTGACAATTGTCAAGTCTGTGTGTTCTGTTGGAATGTGCAAATTAGGGGCTGACAAAACAGTGCGCCTGGGGTGACGCACGCCTGCTGTCACCATGGACATGAGCCCGGTTCTAGGCTGGCCACCACCACGCAGAAAAGTCAGTCTGTTGTGATGACAAACAATATATGGAAATCATCTGTGTGAGCTTTACTCATAACCTGATGGTAGTGGTTCTGTTTGAAGTTAGTCTCCTTAATGATTTCAAAAATTCAGTGAAAGATTTTATATATAACCATGGAATTCTGTGCGAAAGACTTAAAATGGGCTGGTGTACTGGCATGATGGCTTACCTGGAGTGCTGAGGCCCCAGTGACAAACAAACGAGAGAGAGGCGAAGAGTGGTGGCCAAGGAGGTTTGAAGATTACAGCTTGTGGTGCTGATTTAAAAGTGGATTTCATAAAAGTTGTGTTGCTTGCGTAAGGTTATGTGGCATTCTGTTTATATGAAATGATCCGGGTATCTTACTGTTACTTTCTGTTGGAACACCTTGCCCATGTGTTTTTACTTCTAAATTAACCTCCTACCTTGAAATTGTTGATAGTTCTACTCCTCGTTTGTCATTTGCAAAACCCAGGTTCAAACCCAGCCCTCCCTGTCTTTCCTTTCCTCCTCTCTTTCCATCTGAAAAAAAAGTTGGCCTGGAATGGTAAGGTCACATTGTACCTACCACAAAATTCTTTAAGCTTTGTAATTTGAGGATTCATTTGTGTACTTTGCAATATATATTTGCTAACAAGAATGAGAACATAATTTGAGTAGCTGTTTTTCCTTTGTAAGCTTGACTTTAACTTGATACTTAACAAATAGACAAAATAAAGATACAAAATGATATTCAGAATACAATTAAGAATTACATATGTGGGTACAATAATTTAAAATGTCTTGTTTGATCATTTCAGAGCAAAGATGGAAAAACCCCCCTGCACATGACAGCCCTCCACGGTAGATTCTCCAGATCACAAACCATCATCCAGAGCGGTAAGAAGGATTTCTGTTTGGTTTTGGTTTTTTTCCTGAAATATAGTAAAGGGCATCCATAAAAATGAATGGTATTGGAAGTCGGACTGTAGTGTAGCGGGTTAAGCACACATGGCACAAAGCGCAAGGACCGGCATAAGGATTCCTGGGGTTCAAGCCCCGGCTCCCCACCTGCAGGGGAGTCGCTTCACAGGTGGTGAAGCAGGTCTGCAGGTGTCTTATCTTTCTTTCCCCCTCTCTGTCTTCCCCTCCTCTCTCCATTTCTCTCTGTCCTATCTAACAATGATGACAATAATAACTACAACAATAAAAGCAACAAGGGCAACAAAAAGGAATAAATATTTTTAAAAGAATATATTTTTTAAATGAATGGTATTGAGAAATTGTCCTAACAGTGTACATATTTTTAATATTTGGCCTTATGACAATAAGAACATAGGTATTTTATCTCTGTCTTTCATAATTTTCTTTTTCTTTTATTTTCATTTTGCTTCCCTCTGATAATTTCTCTAACAATTAGTGATGACTTGTTCTACAAACACTTCTAAAGAATAGACTCTGCATTTCCACTGTAATTTGTATCATATACTAACAAAAGTTGTGTTGCATTTATCTCTTGAAATTTTTTAACTTTTTTAGAATTATAAGGTCTTTTTTTTTTTAATTTTTATTTATAAAATGGAAACACTGACAAAACCATAGGATAAGAGGGCTACAGTTCCCACCACCAGAACTCTGTGTCCCATCCCCTCCCTGATAACTTTCCTATTCTTTATCCTTCTGGGAGTATGGACCCAGCATCATTATGGGGTGCAGAAGGTGGAAGGTCTGGCTTCTGTAATTGCTTCCCCAATGAACATAGGTGCTGGCAGGTCGATCCATAATCCCAGCCTGTCACTCTTTCCCTAGTGGGGCAGGGCTCTGGGGAAGCAGAGCTCCAGGACACATTGGTGTGGTTGTCTGTCCAGGGAAATCTGATCGGCATTACGTTAGCATTTGGAACCTGGTGGCTGAAAAAAGAGTTAGCATATAGAGCCAAACAATTGTTGACTAATCATGAACCTAAAGGCTGAAGTATAGCAGGTGAAGATTTGGGATCTCCGTTTTAGAAATAGCTGGGAGGTCTATTTTAGGTATATTCCAAAGGGCCCATGACTTTATTAGTTTTTGCCTGAGCCTGACATCTAATATGCAGGTGGACCCAATTTGCTGTCTGGAGATGATGTCGTGGCTGGAGACAAGGCTAGAAAGCTGGATCAGGGAAGAGAGTAGCTCCCAAATACGGGAAAAATGTATAAATATTGTTGACTTTTTTTTTTCTTAACTTGTATTCTCTACACTTGAATGTAAACCTTACTGTTAAACCTTTTAAAGGTAAGCATAGGGGGCCAGGTGTTAGTGCACATGGTGCGAAGCACAAGGACCAGCATTAAAGATCCCGGCTCAAGATAATTACGTTTATTGGAGCAAAATGGGCATAGTTTCAAGATGTGATTAGTGAAGCTCCGCATGTGGTCTTCTTGCTGACACATACAGCACACATATTAAAGCTCCAAACCGTCTTGCCCAAAAGAAATGTTTATTTTTGTTTTACTACAGTGGTTTCCAGACTTACTGAACCCCAAAACTCTGTGTCATTTTGAACTTGTTAAAATCTTACGTGTTAAAGTAACCTATAACCAAGGTGCCTGGCCCAATAAATACTACTAAAGGAGATCTAATTAATTTGCTTTACCCATTAGTTTCTGCTAGGGTAGCACTTTATATTACATCATGTGATAGGTGACACTTGATCTTTATAGAGCATCTGATACTATGTGCTTTGTTGCAGGAGCTGTAATAGACTGTGAGGACAAGAATGGAAATACCCCTTTGCACATAGCGGCACGGTACGGCCATGAACTGCTGATCAACACTCTTATTACAAGTGGTGCTGACACTGCAAAGTGAGTACTGACGAAGGTGTCAATAGTGTGACAGAAGCACAGCAGAGAAAGGAATTGCAGTTTTCTTGCTAATGGTAAAGTTGTTCTCTCTAGTCTAGCGGGTGACCTTTCTCCCAGGAGAGCTAAGTGGGGGTGATTCTTACTCCCTGGGCAAATGTCCAGACGTGTGTTTTACTACCATAATTTAAGGTGGAGCTTGTGACTGGCAAATATTCAGTGCGAGTAGATCCAAGGGAGTTTCTCAGCAGCCTGCATGCTCAATATAGCCACATTCATACCCTCTGCAAGTCCATAGTAATTGCAGCGTTGTCCTTTTGTTATTGGAATTGCTTGCTTTCAAACATTAATTGCTGACCATCATAGCCTCACCCATGAAAGTTCTAGAGAAGCCATTGGTGCCTGGAGAACTACGTCCCAGTGTGCACAGTCAATGATCACTGGGCGCTGAAGATCCCTACTGTCCTGGACCCTAAATTCAGCTGTCCCAAGGAGACAGGTCAACTGGCAGGCTCTTTGGGGGCAAGAGCATTGATTTGTACAGGAACTGTTCATCCCTCTTGCACAGGATATCAGAGTCCTCTCAGGTTTTCAGCCTGACTACCCTGGTGACAGTTGATCTGGTTCTAGATTCCCATAGCTGTCAATTGCTCCCATGTGCTAGGGTCCAAAGATTAGCGGTGTGTGTGTGTGTGTGTGTGTGTGTGTGTGTGTGTTTGTGGTTTTCCTTTCAGATAAAGGCTTTTGTAATGAAAATAAGCGTATAATATTGGAGTTAGAAAAAAAAGTTACGCAAAGAGACTCTCATGTCTACGCTCCAAAGTCCCAGGTTCAATCCCCTGCACCTCTATAAGCCAGAACTGAGCAGTGCTCTGGTTAAAAAAATAAAATAAAATAAAATAAAATAAAAACTACTTTTAGCTACATAATAAATTATGCTGCCCTTCAGGATTTTGCTCTGCAAAGTATTATAGATGGTTTTTGTTGCTGTTGTTTTGTTTGTCACGTGGTGCTGGGCATGGAATTGGTCCCTCACTATATGTACAGTATTTCTGAACCACCTCCTCAATCCACTTTCTTTTTTTCCAATATTACTTTACTGTGGAAATGTTGATTTATTGGTCCAGTATTTTCACAAAGATACATTCCCACATTTCACCCTCAGTCAAACTATCTTATTCTATCACAGGGCTTTTTCTGTATTTTGAAAGAGAAAGGAAGGAAGGGAGAGAGGGAGGGAGGGAGGGAGAAAGACACACACACAGCAAGCGTCACTCGTTCGTTCATCCGTGGAGCTCCCTTAAACCAGGCCAATATGCGTACTCTGCGGGGCAGACCACCACCAAGCCCCTATATATATGTTTGTTTGTTTGTTTTCACTTTTAAGTGGCTCTTTGTAATTTATTTAAATGGTTATGTCTGTCCTGTTTACTTTAGGCGTGGCATACATGGAATGTTCCCTCTCCATTTGGCAGCCTTAAGTGGCTTTTCAGATTGCTGCAGGAAACTTCTTTCTTCTGGTGAGTGCAGCCTTCACTGTTTTTTTAACTGAAATACAATTGGCATGTTAGTTTCAATTAAGCATAGTATTTATGTGATATTTTATATATTGTGGCATGATCACAGTCTAGTTAACAACTACCCCACTGATTGTCCTTCTATTTGTCCTCCCCTCTGTCCCAAAAATGATTTTCATATTATCTCTTTACCCTGCTTTTCCAAGGTTTTATATAATTAAATACAAGTGTTGATCATTAATCCTTTTTAGAATTTTAAGATTGTTTTCAACTCTAGAGAAGTTTGATGAGGCCAGGCAGTGGCACACCTGGTTAAGCACACACATTACAGTGCACAAGGACCCATGTTCAAGCCCTTGGTCCCCACCTGCAGGGGGAAAGTTTCACGAGTGGTGAAGCAGGGCTGCAGGTGTCTCTCTATTTCCCCCACCCTCTCAATTTCTCTCTCTCTCTCTGTCCAATAATAAATAAATAATTTTTTTTAAAAAGAAAAGTTTTTTTGGGGGGGGTCCTTAATTAGGTGATAGAATGTAGAGTACTTTTCTTGCCCTCACTGAATGGTGGTCTTCATGAATTGTCAAATTGTCATTTTCATGCTTGCTTTAGAGCCTGCAAACCATTCTACAGTATCTCCTAGGTTTGTGAAATGATATATGCTATATATGATCACTATTTTAAAATAATGGTCATTGTAGTAATTGATTTGAACTGAAGCAGGATCAGTAGATATCTATAAACATATTACAAAACTGTAGTCCTTATTGGAGGCATAGAAATATTAAGTATTTAGTGAGATTTCGCTGATTTTATTGTTACTTACTGGATAGAGACAGAAATTAAGAGGGGAAGGGGAGATAGAGAAGAAAAAAGAAAAAAAGATCCCCATAGCACTAATTCACCACTTCAGTTTCCCCCTTCAGGGAGGGACGGACCAGGGGTTTACACCTGTTGCATCCCCTTGGCCCCATGATTTTAAACTGTTTCTTGGAATGTTAAGAAAGTTAAGCACATTTCACATATTACTCATGGTTGCTAAATTAAAGGGAGATTTCAGTGAAAATTAACATACACTGTGAAATACTATTGCAAGTTTTCCTTGATATTTCTGAGTAATTCTGTCTTGAAGATTGTTTAAAACATGTTTGTCTACAAGCTTTAGTAATAACCCACAGATATTGAAGTACCCATGACTTTTTCTTTTTAAAAAGCAGCTTAGTAAGATACAATTCATATATTGTACAACTAACCCATTGAAAGGTACAGGTCAGTGTTTCTCCAGTGTGTTCACAGAGGTTTGTCAACATCACTACAGTTTTAGAATGTTTCATTCCTCCTAAAAGAAGCTACATTGACTATTTAGTTCCCATTACCCATAAGTGGCCACCATTCTGCCCTCTGTCTTTATACACACCTGTTCTAAATGATTCATATAAGAAGTCATCCAAGATGTGGTCTTTTGTGAGTAGTTTCTCTGATGTAGCACCATGAACACCACCGTCAGCCAGCTGTTATCACATGTGTCAGCACTGTATAAATGTGTGTCACTGTGTTGTGTAATGCTTAATTTGCACTTCACAGAAGTTTTATACATGACGCTCTACCAGTAAAGTGAGTACACTTGCTTAAGGCTCAGATAATGATTAGTAGGTTTTAGCAAGACATTTATAGAGGTGGGTGGTGGTGCGTCCCATCGAGCACAGATGTAATGTGCAAGGACACAAGTCCGACTCCCTGCCCCCCACCTACAGGGGAAGCTTTGAAGTGTTGGAGCGGCTCTGCAGGTCCTTTCTTTCTCTCTCCCTACTTACTTGCCTCTTCTCTTTCTATTTCTCTGTGTATCACATAAATATTTCTTTTTTAAAAAAGTTTTTAACTAAGACATACACATATTATTTCACTAGGCATAATGCTTTTGCTCAATTAACATACTTTTTCCCCCTTTTTTTGGTGAATAATCTTTTGTAAAGCATTTTCAGTACTTGTCCTAAAAGAAATTAATCCTCTAATGGGTAATGTTTTGGCAAGATTGTACATTGTTAATCCATTTTTAATAATTTTGTGCCTATTTGGATTTTCTTGTTTTGTGTGAGACTGAGCAGGAGTGAATCTTGACTCATTAAAGTAATACATATTATTTAAAATATGATATATTCATTCTTTTAGGATTTGATATAGATACCCCGGATGATTTTGGCAGGACCTGCCTACATGCAGCTGCAGCTGGAGGGTATGTTAATTGTATTTTTTTAAAAATATTTATTTATTTATTCTTTTTTGGTGCCCTTGTTGTTTTATTGTTGTAATTATTGTTGATGTTGTCATCGTTGGACAGGACAGAGAGAAATGGAGAGAGGAGGGGAAGACGGGGAGAGAAAGACAGACACCTGCAGATGGGGAGCTGGAGGTTCAAACCAGTATCCTTGTGCCAGTCCTTGTGCTTTGCGCCACCTGCGCTTAACCCGTTGCACTAGTTAATTGTATCTTCATTCCTGTAAGAGAAAGGTAGCTGATTGTGGCAGCTTTTCCTTTTTTTTTTTTTTTTAAGTTGTTTTTTAAATATTTTATTTATTTATTTTCCCTTTTTTGTTGCTCTTGTTGTTTTTATCATTGTTGTGGTTATTGTTGTTATTGATGATGATGTTGCCAGATAGGTCAGAGAGAAATGGAGAGAGGAGGGGAAGACCGAGATAGGGAAAGAAAGACAGACAGCTGCAGATTTGCCTGCAGGTGGGGAGCCGGGGGCTCAAGCCAGGATCCTCACGCTGATCCTTGAGTTTCCCACCATGTGTGCTTAACCCGCTGCGCTACAGCCCGACCCCTTAAGTTAGTTATTTCCCTTTTGTTGCCCTTGTTTATTGTTGTTATTGTTGTTGTTAGATAGGACAGAGAGAAATGGAGAGAGGAGGGAAAGACAGGGGAGAGAAAGACAGACACCTGCAGACCTGCTTCACTGCCTGTGAAGCGACTCCCCTGCAGGTGGGGACCGGGGGGCTCGAACCAGGATCCTGATGCTGGTCTATGCACTTCTCACCATGTGCGCTTAACCCACTGCGCCACCACCCAGCTCCCTTTTTTTTTTTTCCCCCAATTTATTTTTATCTTATTAGTTCTGGGCTACTGCAAAATAAGAAACAAGACATAACAAATGGTTTGAGAGAAGTAATTTCAGAGTGGTAGAAACTGATTTTTCATCTTTATCTAAATCATAAGTTATGAGTAGAAAAGATGGAGTTAACCTACAAGAGAAGATTATTCCTGGGTATAAATTAAAAGATGATAAATATGTCCTTATGAAAGCATCAAAGCATAAATATTTTTAGTAGCTAGTGTGCTTTTAAAGTGTGTAGTTGGTATTTTTCAAATCAAATTCAAATTTCAGAGGGAATAGTATATTTGTCTTCCCTCGACTAAAGGTTAATATTTAATTTAAAAAATTTTTTTGAGGTTAAATGATTTGGGACTTTTTTTTTAATTTTTATTTTATTTTATTTATTCCCTTTTGTTGCCCTTGTTTTATTGTTGTAGTTATTATTATTGTTGTTGTCGTCATTGTTGGATAGGACAGAGAGAAATGGAGAGAGGAGAGGAAGACAGAGAGGAGGAGAGAAAGACAGACACCTGCAGACCTGCTTCACCGCCTGTGAAGTGACTCCCCTGCAGGTGGGGAGCCGGGGCTCGAACCGGGATCCTTATGCCGGTCCTTGTGCTTTGCGCCACCTGCGCTTAACCCGCTGCGCTACAGCCCGACTCCCGATTTGGGACTTTTAAAACTTATTGCTGGAAATCCTAGTAAGTTGATTTGAGTGACAGACCACAACTAAAACTTTTGATCTCTGAAGCATGCTACTAATCTAACCTTTTTCTTAACTACACCTTGAATCTGTGATAAATCATATAATCTGTGTCTTGAAGACATTTTACAAGGCTTTCATTCCAATAATAAGTCTCTAAAAATCCCTAATGATTTCAGAAGGCAAGTATGCCACGCCAATAATACTATCAAGCCAGTATCTGTTGGCGAGATAGATCGTGAGCATGACTTGGTCCTCTTGTTCCTCCAAAACCAGTTAAGAGCCTTCCAATTATAATCTTCTCTTCTGCTTGTTTAGTCTACAGAGAAATGGTCAACAGGTGGCACCAACTGTGTGATTGCTTCACAGTTAGAGCTTCTGCTGTACTGTCAGATGTTGGTGTCGGAACTACCTGTGCATGTAGTGTGCCACCCTAGTGTCAGCTACAGATACATCAGAGTCCGGAAAAGATCAGAGAACGCTGACTTGGAAAGTTAGTGTTTGTAGGACTGCTTGGTTAGTTAACTGTTTTGCCTACTGTTAAGTATTAAGTGACCAGACTTGCGTTCCTGCAGCCCCAGGTTCATGTGCTAGAGGTGCTTTAGTGTCTGGCGCTCTCACTCTCAAAATAAATAGATCTTTCAAGGAGGTAAACCTCTAAACCTGGAGGAGTCAGTTAAGTAAGTAAGTAGCGTGGTTTATAAGTACCTAAGAACTCTTCAGACATTCTTTTATAAATGTGAACTTTCTTTTAAGTAGTAACAATGTGATTGATTACTTACTGTCTGCATGCCTGTGTATATGTACCTAACTTTAATTTTAGGTAAGATGAATGTAGTGTTTTTAATCTTAAAATACGAATCATGGTATTTTATTTACTTTTACTTTCATTTGAAAACACGCTTTTATACTCAGCTGCCAATTTCATCATAAAATTGTTGACAATGAAGTCTTCTCTGTTTTCCTGGGTAGGAACTTGGAGTGCTTAAACCTGCTGCTGAATACTGGTGCAGACTTCAGCAAAAAGGACAAGTTTGGGAGGTAAGTTGTGATACATTTTTCTCAAATTGAACTTTATTAATGTAATTTACTTAATTACTTGATCTTCTAACAATTCTAAATTGTTGAGAATTGAACAAGTTAGCATCATTATGAGCATGATTTGATTCATTGAAAGGCCCAATTAAGCTGAAAACTTTATTCATGTACTATCTATGTATCATAGCACCACTTGGCTCTGGTTTATAGTAGTAGTAGAGATTGAATGTGGGGCCTTTGGTACCTCAGCCCTGAAAGTCTTTTTGCATGTACTGTCCTCCCCTCCCCTAAATTGATAAGTTATAAATACTCAGTCTATCCTCTAGCGCCGTTTCCATGGCCCCAGGCTGTCAGGCAGCCTCAGCAGTAAACACTCTGTAGATATTGAGCTTCGCTTCTTCTCTTCTCACAGTCATAGCCTTGGAATGTAAGATCCTGTGGCATCTACCTTCCTTCAAGAAAATCTTCACACCTAGGACTTAGGAGTAGTTTGAGAATTTTGACTATTTTGGTTAGAGAACATTAGAAAGAAAAAGGAAATAAACATATATAATTTTGTTTTTCTCTTCAGTGGTTCCCCCAATACGTGTCCACAGACATCAGCATATCCATACGCTATTCATTGTGACCTACAAGTAGATCAGCTGTGAGATGACGGCTTTTTAATATTCACTCAGCCAGTTCTCATTCTCACTGTTCAATCCCTGGCCCAGATTGTTACTGGCATTCATGGCTGTAGTATTTAAAGGCCACCATTGTCGTATAAGTTACTTTGTTTGATTGAACCATATAGGAAAGAGCTGAAGTCCATTTGGTGGGAATCCAGCATGACTAGTGGGGTCATACAAGAGCAAAGCCCAGGCAAGGAAGGGTACTCTGCATAGTAGGAAACCAGAAATATATGTCAGGAAAGAAAAAAAAACTGCTATTTGATTCTGTAATTGTTTGAAGAACACACTGTTCTTAGGAGCCTGCTAGTGAACGGAACCAATGACAATCAAAATTTAAAAATCACTGAGCCAGCAGGACCAAGGTTTGAGGCTACCCTCCACCACCCTGAGCTCAGGAAAGGTCTCTGCTGTGGTGTCTTTCCTGTCTGTCTCTATCTGGAAAAGTCAGTCTGGAACCATGAAACCCTGGTGACAACTACAATACAGTGTTGACACCTGGGTACAGTGTCTCATTCCCCACAACAGGTGTCTACAAAACACTCTCACCCCAACCTGGGTCCTTTTCCATCATCTTGCACCAGGACCCCAGAGTCCTTTGCTTTGGTGCCACACACCAAACCTAGTCCAAGTTTTATTTTGTGTTTTCCCTTTCTGTCTTTGTTTCTTAAGTACATTTTACCTTCTATCTTATTTACTGTCTTAGAGATTTTCCACCACTTTGTTTCTCCTAATTTTTTCATCCAACTTTCCAAAAGACTTGGTATGTGATAGAAATCATTCTCAGGTTTACTGAGAATATAGTATCTATATCTGGGTGGAGTTACTAGTGTAACTAGTGACTAGTGTTCGTATTCATTGACATATGTCCCTGAAATTTGTTTTTCTTGTATTGACTTGGCCATAAAAAGGTCTCCATTGCACTATGCTGCTGCCAACTGCAATTACCAGTGCCTGTTCGCTCTTGTGGGCTCGGGAGCCAGTGTGAATGACCTTGATGAAAGAGGCTGCACACCCCTGCACTATGCAGCTACTGCAGACACAGACGGCAAGTGAGTAGTATGTGGGGAGAATGAGGGGCTGTTGCTTCTGTAAACCAGCATCTTCCACGCGGGTGACTTTTTATGGTAAATTCTTAACGGAAAGTTAGAGAATCATCAAAGATGTGTTGTCCCACGACAGGGACACCCACCAAACTTAGTAATGCTTGGTTTCATTCTGTTGTAGTAACTGGAGAGAAACCAGTCTTTAGAAATCACAACTGCGTTGTTAACACTTCTGAATAGTGAGCCGGCTACAAAATTAACTTACCTTTATTTGAGCAAGTAATAGCCCAGCAGAAACCTCTTTGTAAAAGTAAAATGAACCCTACATCTTGAATTACGAAGAGTATTAGCTGAGGTCTTGAGTATAAAAGAATCTAGCGTGGATTTTTTTTTTCATATTTTTATGTATAAAAAGGAAACATTGACTAAACCATAGGATAAGAAGGGTACAGCTTAACACATTTCCCACCACCAGAACTCCCTGTCCCATCCCCTCCCCTGATAGCTTTCCTAGTCTTTCTCCCTCTGGGAGCATGGACCCAAGGCCATTGTGGGATGCAGAAGGTGGAAGGTCTGGCTTCTGGAATTGCTTCCCCGCTGAACATGGCCGTTGACAGGTCGATCCATACTCCCAGCCTGTCTCTCTCCCTAACATGGATTTTTATAACTTCTGCTCCCTTCAAGTATCAGAATCCTAGAAGCCCAGTATAATGCCCTCAGTCCTGACACAGTGATTGGTTTCCTAGGAGCCTTCTAGAGCCATAGACAGGTTTCTAGGCTGCAAGACACTTGTTCAATAAGTGATTATTTATGGGCTTTAGTATTAAAAAGTTTCTTCTTTATTCCAGGGACTAGGTTGAGTGATTAGGAAGTCTGGAATAATTAATTCATGCTTTTCCTAAAGCAAAAGTAAACTATTTTCTGAAAGGAGATTCCTCATTGCTTCAAATTGTTAATAATTTTTTGTTAAGTCATTCAACAATGTTGGGGTTTGTTTGTTCCATGATCAGTACTCACTGCCGTCAGCATTGCAGTTTCTGCCTTTAGACCCCACCCCACCCCACCCCACCCCCAGGAAAGTTCACATCTTGAGTTTTAAACACTCGGGACACTGGCTTTCTGCTCTCCGTAAGTCTTATGATTCTCATGGGTCTCTCCATTCTTACTTTCAGTAAATTCTGGAAAAATACACAAAATCTGTCCTGACTCATCCTGCTGCTCACCCCATCAGTCATCCTGATGTGTACATTCTGTTACAGACATTTGTGAGTCAGTAAATACCCAGCTACTATCACAAGAAACAAATGTAAGAAAAGTTTCTCGGGGAGTCGGGCTGTAGCACAGCGGGCTAAGCGCAGGTGGCGCAAAGCACAAAGACCGGCATAAGGATCCCGGTTCGAACCCCGGCTCCCCACCTGCAGGGGAGTCACTTCACAGGCGGTGAAGCAGGTCTGCAGGTGTCTGTCTTTCTCTCCTCCTCTCTGTCTTCCCCTCCTCTCTCCATTTCTCTCTGTCCTATCCAACAACGACAACAACAGTAATAACTACAACAATAAAACAACAAGGGCAACAAAAGGGAAAAAATAAATAAAATAAATATAAAAAAATTTTTTAAAAAAGAAAAGAAAAGTTTCTCACTAGTGAAGAGAAATAGACTTTGAGCAAGGTGGCTGAGAGCTCGCTCGTGATGTAAAAAGAGAAGACGCTGGGGGTGGCGTGCTCGCTGTGCATGAGGAAGAACCCGTCTTGTGCCGCGCTTCCCATTTGTCTCTGTGCCTGTACGCGGGCACAGATCATTTCATGTCTTAAAGGCCCGGTCAGAGTTAAAGACCTGCCGTGTGCCTTCCTGTGTTACGGGATTGTCCGTGAAAGTGTCGGGAATATATACACATGCTTCAACAACATGTTTTTTCCTGATGCTAGCTGGCGGTTTTCGAAAAATGGGGCCATATTTCCACTTCTGATAGCATTGTTTATTTGGTCTGTTTTTTAAATTTTTACAAGTGGAACCATAGTTTTTTCAGAAGATTCTATTAATCTCCTCACTCTATCTTTTAATGGGGTTGTTTGTTTTACTGCTGCTGGATTTTGTGGACTTTTTATATACTTTGGTTATTAGTCCTTTAGTGTATGGCATTTGAAGTTTTTTTTTTAAATATTTATTTATTTATTCCCTTTTGTTGCCCTTGTTGTTTTATTGTAGTTATTATTATTGTTGTCATCATTGTTGAATAGGACAGAGAGAAATAGAGAGAGATGGGGGAAGACAGAGGGGGAGAGAAAGACAGACACCTGCAGACCTGCTTCACCGTCTATGAAGCGACTCCCCTGCAGGTAGGGAGCTAGGGCTCGAACCAGGATCCTTACGCCTGTCCTTGCACTTTGCGCCACCTACGCTTAACCCGCTGAGCTACAGCCCGACTCCCTGATTTTTTTTTTTTTAATATTCGCTTTTGTTGCCCTTGTTTTATTGTTGTAGTTACTATTATTGTTGCCATTGTTGGATAGGACAGCGAGAAATCAAGAGAGATGGGGAAGACAGAGGGGAAGAGAAAGACACTTGCAGACCTGCTTCACCGCTTGTGAAACGACTCCCCTGCGGGTGGGAGCCAGGGGCTCGAACTGGGATCCTTACTCCAGTCCTTGAGCTTTGCACCACCTGCGCTTAACCCGCTGCGCTATTGCCTGACTCCCGGCATTTGAAGATCTTATCCCATTCGGTGTAGTGTATATTTTGCTTTGGTGATGGTTTCTTTTGTTGTGCAGACATTTCTCAGTTTGATGTGGTTTCATTAGTTAGTTTTTGCTTTTGGTTTTATTGTTACTGGGCTTGAGTCTTCATAGCTGTTTCCAGAACACATAGTTTGGAATGTTCTGCTGATTTTTCTTTAGATGGGTGCTAGTCTGAAGCCCATGTTTTTTATCTGTTTGGAGTTGATGTTTGTTCATGGTGACATGTTATGGTCCTGCTCCATTCTTCACATTTCAGCCCAGTTTTCCCAATACTACTTGTTAAAAAGACCTACAGATAGTTATAAAATTGTATTGCTTAGCAAAATCTGAAAGGGTGTGCAGTAGTAGAAAGTTTATCACTAGAAATCAATTTAGTATTTTGTTACAGGAAAGCAATCTCCTGAGTAATGCAAACGTAACCTATTAAAGGTGTAACAATTCAAGTTATCTCTGACCATTTGCTTTAGTTTACTTGTGACTCAGCACTATAAATACTACTTTGGGACATGCTTTTCTACTTTAGAAAGTCAACATCAGCATACCTACTTGATATGCTTTCCTTAAATAAATTTCCTCAGTACTCATGTGACAGTTACCTTAAAATAGTTTGTTCCAGTGATAGAATCTGTCTTATTTTCAGCTCTTAATAAAAGAACTATTCTTGTCATGCCACTTACATCTAGGGAAAGTGATTAAAGATTAAAAGGTGCCCTTGGTTAAGGTACTCATGTCTACAAAGCACTGGGACTGCCCTCCAGCCCAACAGATGTTTTTCTCTCATCACTGAGCATTAACCTCTGAGCTAAACATCTAGGAAGGCAATATATACAGGCAAAGCTTACACTTCCTGTTCTGGAAACACCTTCAGCTAGTTTATGAACACCAAAAAAAAGAAAAGAAAAAGGTTGTCTCTCACAGAGAATTAATAAAAGACCAGTTACTGCTTTAGAGTTTCTTTTCAGTTTCTTTTTTTTTTTTAATATTTATTTATTCCCTTTTGTTGCCCTTGTTTTATTGTTGTTGTTATTGATGTCATCATTGTTGGGTAGGACAGAGAGAGAGGGGAAGAGTAAAATAGACACCTGCAGACCTGCCTCACCGTCTGTGAAGCGACTCCCCCTGCAGGTTGGGAGCTGGAGGCTCGAACCAGGCCTTATTAAGCCGGTCCTTGCACTTTGCGCCGTGTGTGCGTTTAACCCACTGTGCTACTGCTCGACTCCCGCGCCAGTTTCTTTGTATATAACTTCAGTAAGCTTTTGGAAATGTGAATTTTTGATAATATATTTAATTATATTTACCTCCCAAGTTGTTATTGAATAATTATAACTTTAATTTGAATATGAATGAACGTTATTAGATTTCCCCTATCAAGACTAAACTGAAGCCATAAAGATGAAGTGATTTGCCCAAGATCACTGGTATTAAACTACCTTCAAAGGTAAATTTTAAATTGCAGATTCAGTGCTTTTTGTTGCAACTGTAACAGTAAAAAAGTATGATCTCATTGCTGTCTACATGCAACTTTCACTTTTTATGCAGTTTTCTAATTCCAGGTCTTTGAATGTTGGACATAGTTTTCTGAAAAGTTTTTACATCCTTTCTTGAGATTCCTGATGAGACATTATGCTCATTAAGTGCATTCAGTGTTTACCACCATTAAGAGTTTTGTTTTAGATAGAGATGGAGAGAGGGAAAGAGACCACAGCACCAGTGCTTCCTCAAGCGCAGTGTGGTCTGGGCTCAAACCGGAATCGTCCACATGGCAAAGCAGCACATAACCCATCGAGCTATTTCACTGGACCTCACCACTAAGAGTCAAGTCTGTCAGACACTTTCAGATGTTAGACGTGTCTAAGCAGCTTGAGCAGAAGAATGGGAAGTTGCTAAGAAAACAGCCTTCTGCTCTAGCAGACTTCTAGCAGACTTTGGGGGTACCCGTTTTGAATGAAAAAATACTCTTCTGAGCATTTCATTAGTTCTTTTGAGATATACCATCATCATTGAAATAAAAATATATAGTGTAGATATATTTATGGTTCTTGTATTCATTGCTGAAATACAAAAAAAAGTTCAGCTTAACATGGCACCAAGCGCGAGGACCGCATAAGGACCCCGGTTTGAGCCCCTGGCTCCCCACCTGCAGGGGAGTCACTTCACAGGCGGTGAAGCAGGTCTGCAGGTGTCTGTCTTTCTCTCCTCCTCTCTGTCTTCCCCTCCTCTCTCAGTTTCTCTCTGTCCTATCCAACAACGACAACAGCAATAACAATAATGACAACAACAACAAAACTTCAGCTTAGTTTAAGTCTGTGTTTTCATTACTGGGTATAAAGCATTTAATGTTTTAATTGTTATTGTTGCATAGGTGCTTGGAATACTTATTAAGAAATGATGCAAATCCAGGGATCCGGGACAAGCAAGGCTACAATGCAGTTCATTATTCAGCCGCTTATGGCCACCGCCTATGTCTTCAGCTGGTAAGACTCCTTAATTCTTGTTTCACTGTTTATATTCTAGTAATAAAATAAACATTAGGATTACTGAATCAAGAGACATTCTTTTTAGCCTCCTTATATTGTTAGAATCCATACCACTTCTCACATTTCATACTGCCTCACTAAGATAACCTCTCATTTCCTTTTTCCTCAAAAAGAAAGGAGAAAGAAATGGTCTCTGAAGAGATATTTTTGACTCATATCTATATAGCATTTATTTCTTCTGTCCCTTTAATAATAATGACTTTGAAAAATAAATGTCCCTGGAGAGGAAGATTTCTCTCCTATGTACTTAGGGTATTCTGAAAAGCCCATTCTTTTAACAGTTCATCATGGAGACTCCTTCTACAAAGGTACCTTTAGTTTCAATGTAGTCTGGTCCTTAAGCACATACATACATCATTCACCTCAGTATGCCAAACCCAAGAAAAAGAGACAAGTCAGAAAATACCTGAGTGTATGGTACATGCTTCAAGTGAAAAGTCCCTATATACCACAACAAGGGCAACAAAGGGAGTGGGGGAATGGCCTCCAGGAGCAGTGGTTCGTGGTGCAGGCACCGAGCCCCAGCAATAACCCTGGAGACAAAAAGAAAAAAAAAAAAAAAGTCCCTTTATGTAGTTATTTTATAATCTACACTAAGTGTTTGAAGAAAAATTCAAAGAGAATAGATGTAAAAGATAGAAATAAGGGTGCAGCCTTATTTCTGGAGTACTCTTAGAAGGCTAGAAGTGAACCTTCCCTATGACCTTGCAATTTCTCTGCTAGGGATATATCCTAAGGAACCCAACACACCTGTCCAAAAATAGCTCTGTGCACCTATGTTCATAGCAGCACAATCTGTAATAGACAAAACCTGGAAGCAACCCAGGTGTCCAACAACAGAGGAGTGGCTGAGAAAGCTGTGGTCTAGATACACAATGGAATAGTACTCACCTATTAAAAATGGTGAACTCACCTTCTTTACTTCATCTTGGATGGAGCTTGAAGGAATCATTTTGAGTCAGATAAGCCAAAAAGAGAAGGGTGAATATGGGATGATCCCACTCATAGACAGAAGGGGAAACACAAAGAGAACTTGCACTGAACTTGGTATATGGCACCGGGGGGGGGGGGGTATTGGAACTTGATGGCAGAAGAGGACCTAGAGGGGTTGAGTTGTTACGTGGAAAGATGAAAGACAACTAACTAAATGATGGTTTCACTCATATGGAATCTAGAGAATTGAAAAAGAAAAATATTTAAAAAAAAAAAAAAAGAAAAGAAAAATATTTAAAAAGAAAGGAAAAGGTGGTATATTTAATATAACATTTAGGACCCTGCTGCAGGCTTATTTCCTTAGATTGTTATGGTATCTAGTGAGTAAAATCTCAGAACCTTGTATGTAGATTCATGGCCTATTATATTAAACAATTGTTTATTTAGAAAACTTGATTTTGAGAAAAGGAAGCATAGGTTCAGAATAAAAATTAACAAAACCCAGTGTAATTAGAACATGCAGGGAGTCGGGTGGTGGCACAGCAGGTTAAGTGCCCATGGCACAAAGCACAAGGACTGGAGTAAGGATCCCGATTCGAGCCCCCTGGCTCCCCACCTGCAGGGGAGTCACTTCACAGGCGGTGAAGCAGGTCTGCAGGTGTCTGTTCTTCTCTCCCCCTCTCTGTCTTCCCCTCCTCTCTCCATTTCTCTCTGTCCTATCCAACAACAATGACATCAGTAACCACAACAAGGGCAGCAAAAGGGAAAATAAATAAATATTTTTTAAAAATTAAAAAAAAGAACATGCAACTAACATTTATCTCATATGTGTATGTATATGAATGCTTATAAATATTCCATTCTTTGTTTCAGATTGCAAGTGAAACTCCTTTAGATGTTGTAAGTATTAGTTACTTCTCCTACTATTCAAAATATAATTATTCATTATAATTTTTCATTTCACTAAAACTGAGACCAGTCTTACACATTCCTAAGAATAAAGATGAAAGTAACATAAATGGGGGGCTGGACAATAACACAACGGATTAAGCCCACATAGTGTGAAGCACAGGGATCCTGGTTCAAGCCCCAGGATCCCCACCTTCAGAGGGTTGCTTTGCACGCGGTGAAGCAAGTCTGCTGATGTCTTTCTTTCTCTCCTTGTATCTCCCCCATCTCTTTCAGTTTCTCTCTGTCCTATCCAACAACAGCAGCAGCAATAATAATAATAACAGCAATAACAACAGTAGAAAAAAGATGGCCTCCTGCAGTGGATTCGTTGTGCAGGCACCAAGCCCCAGCAATAAGCCTGGAAGCAAAAAAAAAAAAAAAGGAACAAAAATGGTTGATACAGGGGAAGGGAAAGAGCTCTTACCTAATTCTCCCTCATGAAGCTCAGTCTGTATTCCTTACCATACTTTCAGAATGGTCTGTTCTGTAAGCTAATTGAGTTTACTGTTTGTGGCTTTATCATCTGGAACTTTTAACTTCATATTCAAGTATCACTTATATTCTAAACTAAATTTAAACTCAGAGGAGAGAATCCCGGGCAATGGTGTCCGCAGTAAAAGGCACACATGACCATGCAGAAGGATCTGTGTTCAAGCTCTTTGTCCCCAGCTGCAAGTAGAAGCTTCACAGTTGGTGAAGCTGTCCCACAAGTGTTTCTTTCTCTCTCCCTCTCAATCTCCTACTCCCTTCTCAATTTTTCTATCTCTGTCAAAAAGAGAAAAATAACAAGAATAGGGAGTCGGATGGTAGCACAGCGGGTTAAGCCCAGGTGGCGCAAAGCACAAGGACCAGTGTAAGGATCCTGGTTCTAGCCCCCGGCTCCCCACCTGTAGGGGAGTCGCTTCACAGGCGGTGAAGCAGGTCTGCAGGTGTTTTTCTCTCCTCTCTGTCTTCCCCTCCTCTCTCCATTTCTCTCTGTCCTACTTAACAATGACAACATCAATAACTACAACAATAAAAAAAAAAAACAGGGCAACAAAAAGGAAAATAATTTTTAAAATAATAAAAAGAATAATAAACTCGGGGGAGAGGAAGTAGGAGTAACTGCTATAATATATCAAAGTACTCTTTCTGACATTTTAAATGCTTCTCTTTTTTTCTCAGTTAATGGAAACCTCAGGAACAGATATGCTAAATGATTCGGACAATAGAGCAACAATAAGCCCTTTACACTTGGCTGTGAGTACTCTTTCAGCAGTAAAGACCAGCTGGGACCGAGGGCAAGGCTGAGTGAATGAGCACATATATCACGTGCGTGGCCCATGAGTTTGTTCCCCATTACCACGTGAGAGCAGCAACTGCAAGACCAGTGCAGTGCTGTGGTTGGAGGGCTGGTGCTCAGGACGCTTCCCTCGTGTAAAGCTCAACATAAAAAACCAGACCTGGCATGTTCCATGTTCGGTGTCCTCTGGTCCCTGGCACTGTATAAACAAAAAAAACCCCAAAATAGGGCTTTTGGACTTTCCGCAAGGGCTGGTCTGGAGAAGAGATGTTATTTGAGATACTTTGTCCTTATGGAATGACTTCTAACTTGCTAAGCAGAGAGCATGAGCACTGCAATTTTTATGGCGTTTCTACAGCTTTGTCTTACTTTAATAAGTCTGTGCCCACTGAGCCTTCAGTTACTCGTTCTCTGTAGGCTTTGGATCCATGGATCTATGGTGTTCCCTGTATTTTAAGTTGCTTCTGAAGTTTTCTTCATGATACCAACTACTTAGAAGAGAAGACCGGGAGAGGAGAGAGTAAAACAAGTATAAATGAACGATAGTCCAGTCTAGTCATTTCTGTGCTTAGAAGAAGCAATTTTTAATCAAAGCATTTTACAGTTGGTCTGGGGTGAAGAGTCTTGGGTACAATCACCAGCTATTCAGACAACCTCTGCTTTTAAGTATAATGATAGTAAAAAATAAATAAATGAGCTTCCAGGAGTATATACTTTAGCTAATGTGACACAGTACAAGTCCAGTGTCCTTTCATTTGCTGCTGCTTAATATCCCCTTGCATTTTCTAGTACTACACATGTCCATTGGACTTTCTCCTTTGCCTTTCTCTCCTTCCATTCCCCATTAGGACCTTCTGTCAGATTCTAAGTAACTAAGAAAGTGTCCTGAAAAGTCCTGCTTCCTTGTCATTTGGGACTTTGGAAATGCTATTTCCCAGATATGCAAAGTAAATAAACAGTCAGAAAGAGCAAACCTAGCACAGAGAAAACTTGAAGAAAAAAAACAAACGGGAGTAACGCAGTGGGGTAAGCGCAGGTGGCACAAAGTGCAAGGACCGGGTAAGGACCCCAGTTCGAGCCCCAGCTCCCCACCTGCAGGGGAGTCGCTTCACAGGCTTCTCTCCCCCTCTCTGTCTTCCCTTCCTCTCTTGATTTCTCTCTGTCCTCTCTAACAGTGATGACAACAATAATAATAACTACAACAACAATAAAAAGCAACAAAAAGGGGAAATAAATAAGTATATATTTTTTAAAATCTACTTTAAAGAAAAAAAACAAACTATTCTTTTCCCTATATTGTGTTTCTCAGAATTTGCTCTTCTGCTGGCACAGTTTCATCCACTCTGCTCTTACAGGACAAGATTAGATATGGTCCTAGGTCCTTGGTGTTCCTTAGTCTCCAGTCTCAGAGGTGGTAAGGCGTGTAGGTCGTGAAGCAGCCCGCAGAGTGGCACTGACCAGACCGTTTAAGTGCCAGAGCAACTTCACTTCTTTCTGCACTTCTCACATATTCCACGAGAAATGGTTTTACAGCTCATTGATGCAGTGTGGGACTTTTGATTCCACTAAGTAGCTTTTTTTTTTTTTAGAATAGGAGCAAGAGAGATTCAGCTCAGCCATGGTAGACTTTATTTTTCAATTCCCAATAGTAAATTTTCATGGTAAATCACCAACTTGCTGTGTTGTGGGTATTAATAAGATCTGAAAAAGACTTGTGAAAAATCCCTTCCCTTCAAAGTAGTGGTAAGGTAAATATGAGTCAACTAAGGACATTTCTTTCATGCTGAAACTGTATCTTATTACTACTTTATATCCTCTCGGCTTCCTGTAATACTCAAGTAATACTCAGTGACAGGTGTACCATACTCTAAAGAAAGGAGACGTCAGTCTGGCAAATTCTTCTACTACCTTGTATAACTAGTGCAATATTTGGTGCATGGCAGTTTGTGCTGCTGGCCGACTCTACCACAGAAAGGTAGACTGTCACGGAGTCATGCTTGACACTGAACTGCGGGTACAAACACGAGCTTTAGGATCAGAGACGTAGACTGAGAGCTCTAATTGAATCCGTGTCGCACACCCATTGAATGTCCCCGATGAGCCACGCGCTGTATATTCTGAAAAGGTCACTGGTCACTAGCACTGTTGTTATTTGCAGAATGTCCTAACACTATAATCTATTTGATCACTAGAAGAAAAATTATAGCTAATGAATTTTCAAGACAAGTTTTGGGTTTCTCAGATGTAATCATATGAAGACAGATCTCAGGGAAGTGAGATGTATTTTTTTTTAATTTATCTTTTTATTGGTCCCCTAGGCCTATCATGGTCACCATCAAGCACTGGAAGTGTTGGTACAGTCTTTATTGGATCTCGATGTCAGAAGTAGTAGTGGCAGAACACCCTTAGACCTTGCCGCATTTAAGGGTCATGTTGAATGTGTGGATGTACTCATTAATCAGGGAGCCTCAATCTTAGTAAAAGATTACATCTTGAAGAGAACGCCTATTCATGCCGCAGGTGAGTACACATGGCTTTGTTTACCATTTATTACCTAGTATTCCTCTTTATTCCTAGTATTCCTCTTCGATTCCTGGTGATTATTTTAACAATTGTAATTTTAAAAGTTATTTTCCTATGTGCTCATGTTACTGAATGCCTCTACCTTAAAGGGTCACATCCAAGACCAAGAGAGTAGGGATATTTTCCATTATCAGGCATAGAAGTATTTCCCAAAAGCCCTCAAGGTTTAATGTCCCATTGTGTCGGAATTAAATCAGTGCTCACCTTGAAGCCAGCCAAAGGCAGAGGTGACCAGAATTACTAGGATTAGCTTAGTCTGATCGTTACTTCATCTCTTGCTTAAAAGCAAGCCAGCCATTGCCACAACCAGAGCACTTTTATCAACAGGGCAGTCGATGAAGACAGCTACCTACCATGATTTACCAAAAACTGTTATCTGTTCAGTTTTGGATAACTTCTTCGTATCTATGTTTTGTTGTTGTTTTGTTTTTGTTTTTGTTTTTTTGCTTGCTTGTTGTTGAGTTTGATGAAACTGTCCCAAAATCACATCTTGAAAATAGGCGTAGAGGTGGATATTTTATGATAGACATTGTCCATTTTATCATATATAACTGGAAATTTCACATATCACCTTACAGCAACAAATGGTCATTCAGAATGCTTACGGCTACTAGTAGGAAATGCAGAGCCACAGAATGCAGTAGATATTCAAGACGGAAATGGACAGTAAGTTTTAATCATTCCTAATTATGCTTAGGATGTTTGCTAATCATGTTTTTTAAATGCATGTCACAGTATGTAACTAATGTGAAATACAGGTTTGGTTTGTTTTTTTTTTTTTTTCCTTTATTGGGGAATTAATGTTTTACGTTTGACAGTGAATATAATAGTTTGTACATGCATAATATTTCTCAGTTTTCCACACAACAATGCAACCCCCACTAGGTCCTCTGCCATCCTTGAAATACAGTTCTTATTGAAGCATGCTGTAAAGCTGTGTCACAGCTTCCAGGAGATAGCTCACTCAGTAAAGTGACAGCTTTCCCATGCCAAGGACCTAGGTTTGAGCCCCTGTCCACCACATGGGAACACAGTGCAAAAGGAATGCTTCATGAACAGTGGAGAAGTGTTGTGTCACTTCTCTCTCTCCCTCGCCCTCTCCCTCCCTTGCTCCCTCCCTCTCTCTGTCTCTCTCATCTTTTTTTTAAAAATTTAGTCTGCAAACATGCCCATCCAAAAAGATGTGTGTATAACTATGATCATAGTAGCACAATTTATAATAACCAAAACCTAGAAGCAGCCTAGGTGTCCAACAACAGATGAGTGGCTAAGAAATTTGTGGGGTGTGTGTGTGTATACACAATGGAATACTACTCATCTGTTAAGAATGATGACTTCATCTTCTTCACCTCAGTTTGAATGGAGCTTTATTAAGTGAGATAAGCCAGAAAGAGAAGGATGAGTACAGGATGATCTCACTCATGGACTGAAGTTTAGTAATAACAGGGGAAACAGAGTAGAACTTGGACTGGATTTGGTGTATTTTGCACCAAAGTAAAGGACTCTAGTGCGGAAGGAGGCGTTCAGGTCCTGGTGTGTGGTGGTGGAGGACCTAGGCTGGGAGTGAGAAGATTTTATACATGTGCCAACAACTAGATTTACTGTAAACTATTAATCCCCCCATAAGTAAATAAATAAAATTAAATCTACTGGGAGTGGTGGAATCATGCAAATCTGAATGAAGCCCCAGTGAAGACGCTTTGTGGCAATGATAATATAATACAAAGTAATAATAATAAAGCTGTATCACAAGAAGGCATGCTTAGAAAATAGGACATGAAGTGAAATCTGGGTAGACCGCTGAAACTGTCTCCATTGGTGCTCAGGACTCCCCTGATGCTGTCTGTTCTCAATGGGCACACAGACTGTGTTTACTCACTGCTCAACAAAGGAGCAAATGTAGACGCCAAAGATAAGTGGGGGAGGACAGCGCTGCATCGAGGGGTAAGCAGACACACTCCCTTTTCCTTCCAGAAAGTTTGAAGATTCTGTCCTCTAAGCTGAATAGACTCTTCTTTATTAAAGTGTTACCAGTTGTTACTGTTCGTTGCAGAATCGTAGTTTCTAAGCCCTAATTTCAGACAATTGTAAAGCACAACTTATTCCAGAGAATCTTATTAGAAAAAGTGAAAACTAAAGTTAATGGCAAGTCGACTTTTTCCACTATCACCATTTACTTGTCTTTTTTTTTTTTCACCTTTGAAATGTCAGTTTTCATTAAATTGCACATTTCTTTATCCTTTTATTTTTTTTCATTACTTGTACTTTGACAAATTTACTGCTTTTACCAAAGTCTGCTTCTAATGAAACTATGGAACTGTGGGAAAATGGTGAAATGCTGATTAGAGAATATGAACTTTAAAAAATGTTAACTGAGGGAGTTATGCGGTAGCACAGCGAGTTAAGTGCATGTGGCGCAAAATGCAAGGACCGGCATAAGGATCCCGATTCGAGCCCCCGGCTCCCCACCTGCAGGGGAGTCGCTTCACAGGCAGTGAAGCAGGTCTGCAGGTGTCTGTCTTTCTCTCCCCCTCTCTGTCTTCCCCTCCTCTCTCCATTTCTCTCTGTCCTATCTAGCAACAGTGACATCAATAACAACAACAATAAAAACAACAAGGGCAACAAAAGGGAAAATAAACAAATGTAATTTTTTTTAATGTTAACTGGCTGTGGTTGTCATGTGCCACTCAACATGACATCGTAAACTCCATGTAAGCAATTCTGTTTTTCAGGCAGTGACAGGCCATGAGGAGTGTGTAGATGCATTACTTCAGCATGGTGCTAAGTGCTTATTTCGGGACAGCAGGGGCAGAACACCTATACACTTGTCGGCTGCATGTGGGCACATCGGTGTTCTCGGAGCCCTTCTGCAGTCAGCAGCGTCAGTGGACGCAAATCCAGCCCTAACAGACAATCACGGATATACAGCACTTCACTGGGCATGCTACAATGGTTAAGTATATAAGCCAATACGATGTAGACTGAATGCCTGTCATTTGCCAGGCAGTAACAACTAATTCGTGACTTACAAGTAGCATAGCAGTCATTCACTGTTGTCTGTCTGTCTGTTTGGAACCAGAGCATTTATCAGCTTTAGTTTATGGTGGTGCCAGGGATCAACCCTGGGGCCTAGGAGCTTCAGGCATGAGAGTCTTTGTGATAACTATTGCACTGTCTCCTTGCCCGTCTACTACATTCTCTTCATGAAAAAAACAAGATGTTGGGGACTGGACGGGTGTCACACCCGGTGGAGTGCACACACACAGCCTCGACTACCTTATAGCGGCTTTATCTCTCAGCTGAGCGCCTCCTCATAAATATGCTATCGCACCACCGTGTGGAGTCACCGTCTCGGGTGGCCTTCCTTACCAGGTTTTCATGGAGAATGCTGCTTCCCTAAAGTGAATTCCTGCTCTACCACTGCTAAGTTTGCTCTTTAACCACGTTTTGTACAAGAGACAGAATTCTGCACGAGCTATATGCCTGGTTGCCATTTAAAGATCATAACAGATGTGTCTAATTTCCAGACTGTAGCAAAGCTGTGGTGATTCTGAGTCGAACTGGAATAGATGTGTAGTTGTTATATATGTATAAAAGAGACTAACAGCATCCTCTAAAATTAATATATTTATAGCCAAAAGGCCTGTTTTGTAATTTGTCATTCTGAGAGTAGAATATATTAAGTGGCTTTACTTTGACTAGTAATTATTGTACGAATGAAAAAATTGTAAGCACACTAGAAGGATAACCTTCTCTCAAAATTAAGGCAATTATAGCAGATTTTTAGGAAAGAAATAATTATATATGCTTTAGTGTTTAAAGATAAGTCACATAGTCAGTCAGTCATAGAACTCTATAGAGTACTTACATGTTCTTTCTTTCTCTTTTAATGATGGAGCCTGTGGAGATAGCATCATAATGGTTATGCAGAATGACTTTTGTGCCTGAGACTCTTGAGGTCCCAGCTTAAATCCAAGGCACCACTATAAACCAGAGCTAAGCAGTCAGTGCTGTGGTGAAAAAATACATGTCAGTTATTATGACAGCTTAGACATCCTCAGAATATCCATCCCCAGGAGTCGGGCAGTAGCACAGCCGGTTAAACGCAGGTGGCGCAAAGCGCAAGGGCCAGTGTAAAGATCCCGGTTCGAGCCCCCGGCTCCCCACCTGCAGGGGAGTCACTTCACAAGTTGTGAAGCAGGTCTGCAGGTGTCTCTCTATCCCCCCCCTTCTCTCTCAATTTCTCTCTGTCTCTATCCAACAACGACTACAACAATAATTACAACAAGGGCAACAAAAGAAAAGAAAAAGAAAGAGAGGAAGGATATCCATCCTCGAGCATGAACAGGTTTTATCTTTCACCAGAGACCCAAGGTGACCCCGTGTGCAGCTTAGTATGACGCAGTGCTGGGTGCTGGGAGTATTTAAGAACCTCAACATCTGCTATTTCACAATACACCACCGACACAGTGTTTTTTCAACCTTTTGGTTTCAGGGCCTGCGAGTTACGGCTATTGGTATTTACCATATTCCAAATTAGAATTGAAAATTAAAGGATTTTAATCTACTTAGCAAAACCATTACACATTAATATAAAAGACTGTGGAAAATATTTTCTAAAAATAAGTGTGAGAATACCATGTTTTTTTTTAAATATTTTTACTTTACTTATTCTGGATAGAGATAGAAGTTGAGAAGGGAGGGGGATAGAGAGGGAAAGAGACAGAGGCGCCTGCAGACCTGCTTCACCGCTTGTGAAGCGACTTCCCTGCAGGTGGGAGCTGGGGCTCGGAACTGGGATTCTTACGCTGGTCCCTGTTCTTTGTGCCACCTGCGCTTAACCCACCGCGCTACTGCCCGACTCCTGAATATCATGTTTCTATAATGACAGTCTAAAAGAAGGCTAGTTTGTAATATCTTTCCAGAGTTCTCTGCAACCACACATTGAGAACTATACCAGAAATATAGGAAAAGCTTAGATTTATACAGGACAGCTTTCCTGATTCCTTCTTAGTAGTAGCCTAACATTTGGGGGAAACAAAACAACACTCAAGCAGAGTTTCTCAGCGTCAACCCTGTTGACATTTTGGGCAAGATGATTCTTGGTTGTAAAGGACTGTCATACGCTTTACAAGGTGTTTAGAAACAGATATTTCTACCCATCAGGTGCCTGTAATACTTGCCTATCCAACCTCCAGTAATGAATGTCTCCTCAGGGGCAAAATTGATCCAGTTGAGAAACACTGGAGTAGAAAAAGTTATTGACAGAAGATGAACAAAAGGGGCCAGGCTGTCGCACACCTGGTTAAGCACACACATTACAGTGCACAAGGACCCAGGTTCAGTCCCCTCATCCCCACCTGCAGAGGGAAAACTGGTGGTGGAGCAGAGCTGCAGGTGTCTCTCTCCTTCTGTCTTCCCCTTTCAATTTCTCTCTGTCTCTATCCAGTGATTTAAAAAAACAAAATTAGAGTCTTCCTAATAAAAATTGTTGATAGGATAAAGATTAACTTGAGTTATTGTTTGAGAATGTTAGGGTAATTAGAAAGAAAAGAAATTTAATCACTTTGATAGCCATGCATTAAGCCATGAAAACAAAGAAGCTCTGTGAGTCTCATATTTATTCCTAAAGCAGATCCGACATGAATAATGAAATAAGTGGACCAACATTTCATTTGCAATATTAGCATGATAATTAGAGTATTTTCACTAAAAGGCATAGCTTTGAAATTTAGTTTGAGAAAATATGAGGTCGGGTTTTTCCCTGTTTCCAAAGTTACATTGAAATCTGGGTCTGATAACTGTCATTGATTAATATAATTGTTGTTTAAACCTAGTAGTATCATTTCTAGGAAGTTCTACAAAAATGATTTGTGTGTGTTTTTTTTTTCAATACCTGAATTTTCTTACAGCATTGTTTATGGTATCACTAAGGAAAAACAAGCTAGCAATTACCTTGAAATCTCTTAATGATTTGTTTGGTTGGTTGGTTATTTACCGGAGCACTGCTGCTCTGGTTTTTGGTGGTGTGAGGATTGAATCGGGACTTTGGAGCTTTGGAGCCTCAGGCGTACAAGTCTTTTTGCATATAGCCATTATGCTCTCTCCCACCTAGCCCATGAGTGAATCTTATATAAAAGCAAGCCAGTACTGTGAAGTTGTTCCAAACATTCAGTTGTGAATTTTCTATGCATGCTATTCTGGAAATATACGTACAATTCATTAAGTAAAAAATCAGTTGCAGCAGCTAGGTGGTGACGCTCACGTTACAGTGTGCAAGGACCCTGGTTTGAGCCTCCGGTCCCCACCTGCAGGGGGAAAGCTTTTTGAGTGGTGAAGCAGGGCTGCAGGTGTCTCTCTGTCTCCCCCACTCCTCTTGATTTCTGGCTGTCTTCTATCCAATAAATAAGTAAAGATGATAAAAGGAAATCTAATCTTTGCAAGAGTCCATGTTTGCGAGCAGTTGTTTACGCTGCAACATCTGTGGTCACAGTCTAGAGGATGGGGTTGGGGCCAGGGGTGAGGTAGAGACAGGGACTTGGTTGGTTGGTTTGGGCTTTTTTTTTCCTTTCCTGTTTTGTGTTTGTTTTTGTTTTGTCTTATCAGAGCACTGCTCAGCTCTGACTTCTGACGGTGTAGTGATCTAAACTGGCGTTGAAGGCTCAGGCATGAAAATCTTGTTGCATAACTGTTATACTCTCAGCCTCTGTACTTGTTCCCTTCTGAATATTTTTTTAGTTTTGAGATTATTATTTCCGACTCTTTACTATATTTAGGGAATTGTCAATATTAAAGTTATTTATGGCGGCCAGGTGGAGGCACACCTGCTTGAGTACACACACTAGTGTTCAAGGACCCTGGTTCACACCTCTCTTCCCCACCTATAAGGGAGAAGCTTCTTAAAGCAGTGTTGCAGGTGTCTCTCTGTCTCTCCATCCTCCCCTGCCCTATCAATTTCTGTCTATCCAAAATAAATTAAAGTTAATTATAAATACAGCATTCTAAAGACTAGTGACCAGATAGCTCTAACTGGTCACCATAGGAAAGAATAATTAACTGCATGTTAATTGCTATTGGCTTTTCCCCACAACATATTTATCGTGTCTGTAAGAAACTACTACAAAGTGAGTAAGAAATTACTTTGGACTCCAAACTCCCTCCACCCCCAAGTGTGCTCCTTAACAGTGGACTTGATGACTTGGGTGGGGGTGGGGGGTGGTAGTGGTGGTGGTAGTGTTTGTTGTTCTTCTTAGGAGAGAAGGTGAGAAAGACCAGAGCATTGCTCAGCTCTGGCTTATGGTGGTGCTGGGGATTGAACCTGGGACCTCGGAGTCTTAGGCATGAAAGCCTTCTATATAGCCATTATGCTATTTCCCTAACTTGAACTGTTTGTTTTTTTTTTAATCCATGTAAAGCTTTTTCTTACTCAGAAAGGAATGTGTGTGTGTATGCTATCTTCTTTAGAATTTAATATCTTGGTTATTCTTTCCTTATTTAGGTCATGAGACATGTGTAGAACTTCTTTTAGAACAGGAAGTTTTCCAAAAAATCGAAGGAAATGCTTTCAGCCCGTTGCATTGTGCTGTGTAAGTAAGCCAGAATGAGTCCAGCACAGTTTGCCTGTTTAACACTACACGTCTGCTCTGAGTGATCGGTCACCTTCTCACCCTGCACAGGATAAACGACAACGAAGGTGCTGCGGAGATGCTGATCGACACGCTGGGTGCCGGCATCGTGAGTGCTGCTGACTCAAAGGGAAGGTAGGCGCCTGTGCGAGTCGCTCTTCAATAGAAAAAATACGAACTGCACACCTAGTGTGGAAGAGTTTAGGAAAAATTCTGTTAGTTAAATGTTAATAGTTATATTTGAAGTCTTCTCATTGTAAAAGGTCTCTTGGCCTGTCTGCCTCGTCTTAAAACTTTCAAAATGAAAATTTTTGCTTTTTTATTTTTTTATATTTATTCCCTTTTTGTTGCCCTTGATGTTTTGTTGTTGTAGTTACTATTGTTGTTGTCATTGGTGTCTTTTGTTGTTGGATAGGACAGAGAGAAATGGAGAGAGGGGGAGAGAAAGACACCTACACACCGCTTCACCACCTGTGAAGCAACTCTCCTGCAGGTGGGGAGCCGGGGCCTGGAACTGGGATCCTTACGCTGGTATTTGTGTTTCATGCCATGTGTGCTTAACCCACTGCGCTACCACCTGACTCCCTGCTTTTTTCTTTTTAAAAACTATATTTGCTCCCCAAAGATCATTGCTTTCTAAAGAGGAATAAAGACAGAGAGTTCAATCACTTGTAATATATGGCAGTGTTTAGGCCAGAATTTAATTCTTTTGAGATTTCCTGCAGTGGCATGATTGTTAGCATTTCTATAATTTGGTTTTATACCATTTTAATGAGGGGCCCTTTATATTATGGAAAATTACAAATTTCTGTAGCATAGAATAAGACTATTCTGTACTTAATTTGTAAATCCTGGGAAAGTGGTTGTCATAAGGCTATAATATAATATTTTCCAAATCATACGCCACAGCATTTAGTGAAGTCTCTCAACCTCTCTGCACTGCAGAACCCCCCTTCATGCAGCTGCCTTTACAGACCACGTAGAGTGTTTACAGCTGTTGCTTAGCCATAATGCGCAAGTAAATTCTGTGGACTCTTCTGGAAAAACACCCCTGATGATGGCTGCAGAAAATGGGCAAACAAATACAGTCGGTAAGGAAGCTGTGCCTTTTAGTGTTCCAAGTGCGTCTGTCGCACACGTGTACCAGAGATCCCAAACCTGTCAGAGATTCCAGAAATGCGCTGAATTTCCCACTCGTTACAGCACTGCCCTTGTGACCCCCAAAACCTTCTGCCTGCTTTTACAACCCACGTGATCACTGGGGCCTCAACGTTTTCATTTGCACTTGGTGATCACGAAGCTACGTAGGTTTGTGACTCTTGTGTTTGGAGTCAGACTGCCATGAATGTAGGCCCTAAATCTGCCAGATAAATGACTGTACACCTCAGTCTTTCCTCTGTGAACTGAGAAAATTAACAGTACCTACCTATTGTGGGGATTAAATAAGTTATCATAAATCCAGAGCACTTAAAATAATTTTTACAGTTTATTAAACATTTACAAACTAAACATTAATTTTGTGCCTGTGACTTGAAGAACAACTGTGACAATATAGTATGTATATTATATCACATTTTTCTTGCATGTATAAGGTTTCCTAAAGGGATATATTTATTCTGTATCTTCATTTCTCTACAGTGAGATATTAGTAATCTAAGAAATAATGTTGATACACATAAGAATTGATGCAATTTTTCCTCCCAGAGATGCTGGTTAGCAGTGCTAGTGCAGATCTGACATTACAAGATAACAGTAAAAACACTGCCCTTCATTTGGCTTGCAGCAAGGTATGTACATATTTTAAGGATTTGTTTTTGTTACTGTTAACATTAAAAGTGACATTTTATGTTGTTCCTCTTTACTGAAATAAACAGAGCTAAGAACCAGTGTGATCACTGACACCAGGTTTTGGGAGGCAGGAGGGGATGACCTAACTTTGAGGCACCATGGTATCTAAAAGCCTTCAGTAAATCAAGTAGTTTTGGAACATAAACCTAGATAGAGTTGTTGTCTTACTTAATCTCTCTAATCTTAATTCTGCCTGTCTTCTCCCAAACTCCACCCATGACTAATAATTTAAGCATTTGCCAAGAAAAGTCATGGCATCTGTATGGTGATACGTATATTATATGAATTAGGGTTGGGGCGTGTTGAATGTATAAGTTTATCTTCAATGGTGCTTCAGGTTTTGAGAGTTACCTGCTATAATTTTAGGGTCATGAAACTAGTGCCTTGTTAATACTGGAAAAGATATCAGATAGAAACCTCATCAATGCAACCAACTCAGCCTTGCAAACGTGAGTACTTTTTTAGTCTACTTTAAACCTTGTGATCAGTAATTGCAAAAATTACTAATGTTTCTTTTCTACGACAGAATCCTTAGAATTAGTCTCAGATACAGTTAAAAAGGTAAAGAACTGGGAGCCAGACAGTAGCGCACTGGGTTAAGTGTACAACAGTACAAAGGGCAAGGATCCTGGTTCAAGCCTCTGTCTCCCCACCTGCAGGAGGGGGTCACTCCACAAGCAGTGAAGCAGGTCTGCAGGTATCTGTCTTTCTCTCCCCTTATCTTCGCCTTCTCTCTCAATCTCCCTCTGTCCTAGCCTATAAATAACTGTCACAGGAAGAAAGAATTGTACTTATTAATAAAAGCTGCCCTATCAATTATTTTCCCCAATAAAAAGTAATTTGGAGAGATGGGGGAGGAGTAAAGAACTTTCTTAAATCTATTTGTTTATCATTAGAGACAGAGAGAAATTGAGGGGGAGATAGAGGGAGAGAGACAGAGACCCCTGCAGCCCTGCTTCACCACTTGAGAAGCTTTCCCCCTGCAGGTGAGGACCAAGGCCTTGAACCCAGGTCCTTTTGCACTGTAATGTGTGCATTTAACCAGTGCACCACTGGCCCCCCAAGAACTTTTGATAATTGTTAAAAAAAACTTGTAAATTTATCACAATTAAAAGCTACATTCCTAAAAGAACTTTTGAACTGAAAATGTATTATTGGACTAATGTGTCTTTTCTAAACCCAGCTACCCATAGTGTTATCCTATGTGTGTTTTGTGAAAAGCCAGAATAAGTTAAATGAGAATAATAACAGTTTGAAGGGGACTTGGAAGATAGCTCAGCAGGTAGAGCGTGTTCTTTATCGTGCGCGAGGACCCAGGTTCAAGCCACCTGCCATCACGTGGGAGCACCATACAGGGAAAGTTTCACAAGTGGGGATAAAGTGCTAGCGTATCTTTCTCTCTCTACCTCTCACCTTTTTTTTTTTTTAATTTATTTTTTATTTAAGAAAGGATAAATTAAGAAAACCATAGGGTAGGAGGGGTACAACTCCACACAATTCCCGCCACCCAATCTGCATATCCCGTCCCCTCCCCTGATAGCTTTCCCATTCTCTGTCCCTCTGGGAGCATGGACCCAGGGTCATTGTGGGTTGCTGAAGGTGGAAGGTCTGGTTTCTGTAATTGCTTCCCCGCTGAACATGGATGTTGACTGGTCGGTCCATACTCCCAGTCTGCCTCTCTCTTTCCCTAGTAGGATGGGTCTCTGGGGAAGCTGAGCTCCAGGACACATTGGTGGGGTCTTCAATCCAGGGAAGCCTGGCCGGCATCCTGGTGGCATCTGGAACCTGGTGGCTGAAAAGAGAGTTAACATACAAAGCCAAACAATTTGTTGAGCAGTCATGGAACCAAAGCTTGGAATAGTGGAGAGGAAGTGTTAGGGGGATACTCACTGCAAACTCTAGTGTACTTCTGCTTTCAGGTATATATTTTGCACTAGTTTATGGATATGTGTGAACATATGCTCTCTCTGACAGAACCTGGTCTATATCTAGGTTTTGGGACTTTGTTAGAAAATGAACCACCTGGGATGGAATTAGAGTATACTATGAAAGGAAAGGTCTCACCCGAGTAATGAAGCTGAAGGGTTGTCATTCCACACGTGAAGTCTCTGGACACAGTCTGAGCTGAAGCATGTTGAGGTGGCAATCCTTGCGTTGATTAGGTTGTGATCGGCAGATGCAATATTATTTGATATGGATTGGGAAAGGCATGCGGGAAAGTGGGCCCTATCCTAAGGTTCCAGGACTGGGGGAAGTAGAGGCTCTATAGTGGAGATGTGAGGTTCCTGCTGTCTTAGGGTTCCAAAAGACAATGGATAGTTAATGTTATCATCACATTATCTGGTAGTTGGGTTAACTCTGAAAAGCCCTTTTGTTAGGGTTTGCTGTACAGCTCCCAGTATCTTGTATGCAGCTGTGCCACTGGTTGCCTCTGATCTACTTGGTACCTCTCATCTTCTATCTGGAAATAAAGAAAAATCCACCAGAAACTGTAGAATTGCACAGATATGAAGCCCTGGTACCAAAAAGAAAGAAAGAAAGAAAGTTTGGCCCTAATAATGAAGCAAAACTATGAAGTCTTAAATGTGTGTATAGAAGCTAAAAACGTTTCGCATAGCTTTCAAGTCTTCCATGAACCCCCAGACTAAAGGTGGCTACTGAGTCAGATCTTAGATGAATCTCTTTCCGTGCTCTCTCCCAATTTCTGCGCACTGTTTACTTTTCCTTACTGGTTCCCATTCATGTATCAATTGAAATTTCTTAAGGGCCTAAAAATCAGCTGTGAAACCTGTAAACTGTTTCAAATCGATCAAAACTAGCAGTTTTTTATTGTATATGTTTTATTGTATATGTTTACTGCTCAAGAATGCAAGTTAGCTGTTTAGAATCTTTGTAAACATTGACTGTCTCCACTTCCCTCTGTGCTATTATCTGGGTCTCTTGACAGCTTAGCAAAATTGCTTCTAAACAGTGAGAATGGGAAGCAAGGCAAGGTAGAGGCTCAGTGGTGGGCAGAGAGTGTGTGCGCATAACACGTGTCCGTACATGTCTCCCCAGACCTCTGCATGTCGCTGCCCGAAACGGCCTGACACTCGTGGTTCAGGAACTTCTGGGGAAAGGAGCGAGTGTGCTTGCAGTAGATGAAAATGGTGAGTAGGTTCTCCTTCCCCAAACTCCACCACGCTAAGGACTTGCCTTCACCAAACTCCACCACGCTAAGGACTCGCCTTCACCAAACTCCACCACACTAAGGACTTTGTTCTTTTGCTGAAGCGTATTTCAAATGCAGCAAACTAAGTTTTTGGTGAAAGAGAAGAGTTAAACTTAGTATTGAATAGTATTTTGTGACACAGAGAATGAACAGCAGGAGAAATGGGGAAAATATAACTGTTGGACTTGTGGATTTCACACTAGAATTATTACTTACTAGCAGCACCCTCGTTTAGCTGAGTGCCCAAAGAACCGTTGTCTCTGTTGTCAGCACCAGGTTTAATCTCAAGCTGATCTCTCGACTCTTCTAGTAGACCCTGCGCCCTTTGCCTACTTTAAACTGTCACGTCACACCCTGGGATCACAAGGACCTTTAGGAATCTAGATGATTTCCACTTCTCTTTATCTTCTTTTGCAGATTTTCCCTTTCTCCCAACATTTAATATTGGAGGACTCTTAGGGTTCAAGCTTTAGTTCCGGGTTCTTTTTGTTTCCCTGTCTGCTCTCATGCCCTGGCTGATGTTCTGCTGCTCCTATGCTCTGAATATTACCTACACACTGAATTGCTAACTTGCATCTGCAGCACAAGTCTCTCATCACCTTGGTGTTCATATATTCAGCTGCTCGGTTGGCAGTCAGCTGTGACATGTCCAGAATTAAACTGCTCACCTCACCCCTCCCTGCTGAAGCCTTCCTGACCTCAACGGATGGCAGTTCCTATCCTTATAGGCACTCAGGACAGAAACCTAAATAATAGTCACCCTTAACTCCTCTGTCTCAAATCCAGTGTACATGCCAGTCCGTCAGCATGTACTGATCACCTCCAAAATGTATCCATTTTTTCTCCTCTGTTCCCACCACCCTAGAGTGGATCCTTTGAGTAACTGTGGAGGGAGACAGGTGATAGATAGCTCCCTTAGCAAAGCACAAGGCCTGTGTGTGAGGCCTTCATTTGAGTCCTGGCACCACGTGGGAGTGCCACTAAGGATCTCCATGGACATGGTGGCGTAGTCGTGTGGTGTCTCGTCTCTCCTCTCTGTCTCTCCCTCTCCCTCTCTCTCTCTCCAGTCTCTCAAAAAGAAAATAAAAGCTAGAAGGTCGAGCCAGGGAGGCCATTCAGCAGCATGGCAGACGCACGGGGCCTGGGTCTCATTCCCCAGCACTGCATAAAAACGTGAGGAAATATTGACCCTCTAACCAAAGCACACCTAGCACAGTCACTCACCTGGGCGCTGTGCTGCTTCCCATGTGCACAGCCAGGTCTGAGCCTGCCTGCAGCGCACTGACGGAGCCTGGCTGCTCTCCCTCTCAGAGAAGAAAATAGATTCCTGCCTTTAGATTCAATTCAGTGCTAGTTCTTACAATAGGCAGTAAGACTCAACAGGGTGAGTTCACTGCCTCACTACCTCTCTTTGTATTTTATTTATTATATTTTCAACAAGAGAGAGAAAGATAGACATCAGAACATTGCTCGGCTCTGGCATGTGGTGGTCTGGGGACTGAAATTAGTAGTAGAACCTCTACATAGCCATTATTCTGTCTCCAGCCTGACCTGCTGCCTCTCTTACCTCGTCGTCTGCTTTTTCTTGTCTCCAGTTCTGCTCTGCCAGCCTCTCCACACCAAGAATGCATGACTATCTTTGATCTGGCTGTTTCCTCGCCCCCGCCCCCAGGCTTTAGCTAAAGCGCACTTGTTTCAGCTCTCAGCTCACATTTCATCATCGCGTGACGCCTGTTTGCATTACAGCCTGCTGTGCGCACCCCGACCACAACACTCTTAGCCCTTGTCTCTAAGACTGGTCACTGTACACACACTGCTTTTATATTACACTGTTGTCTGTCTCCCTCACTTTGGGGGTGGGGGGCAGTCAGACCAGGCTCTAGTACACTCAGCAGAGGGCACATGCAACCATGCATGAGGACCCAGGTTCAAGCCCCAGTCCCCACCTATTGGGGAAAACTTCATAAACAGTGTATCAGTGCTACAGGTGTCTTTCTCTCCTCTTCTCTTAGTCTCTTATTGGGGCGGGGGGAGGGGGGGACCAGGAGCTGTGGAGAAGCGAAGTGTAGGCATTGAGCTTTAGCAGTAACCTTGGTGACCGAAGCACAGCAGTGTGAGCCAGGGGAGACGAGCGTCATAGCGATGTGGCCATGAGGTCATAGGAGAGAGTGATGTCACTCACTAAGACAAGTTGAGGTTCAACAAGCTTTGAAAGAAACTTTCATTTCTGGAAATAGATACTACAGGTAATACATTCTGGAAATTGCGGTTCTGTATAGATGACTGCAGGGCCGGAAACGCTAAGCAGTGTGAGGCACTGGCTGGGCTTGTGGGATTCTCTGCCCAGCAGCAGCAGCACATAGTAGAGGCCTTCAGCAGGGCCCTGGGAGGGAAGGGTGGGCCGTGAAGCACTGTCCTAATCACTTGAAGCAAACACAGGCTGGTTAGAAATGCACCCGCCACGTGACCTCACTACACAGGGGTAGAGGACGGGACTGGGGCCATGAAGCGTCTGAGTGGGTGGATACCAGGTGCTGCGACAAATCTCTCAGATAAATAACATATTATTTAAGCCTTCAGCCAAACCAACCTTGCAGGAATATCAGCTACTTTCTTTGACCCTTGAGAAGTGGAGAAATTAATGAAGGAGGAAAAAAAAAATTGTTGGTTTTTTTCCCCAAAGCACATATAACATGGATAAAAATAACAGAATTAGAAACCACCAAATAAAAGTTAGACTGTTCAGTAACTGAAGCACGGCATCATCCCACAGTGGCATATAGAACTGTGACATGCGTAGTAATGCAGCTGCACATCACAAGGTGAGTGGGTCACAGCGTCGAGCAAGAACGGCATCTGCTGTAGGACTTCATGGCTATCAGTGCACCCTAAAGCCTGGGTCATGCTGTTCATGAGCACAAGTCTGAAGAAGAGCAGTGTGAGCTCTGGACGAGTCGGAGTAGTGGTTGACTCGGTGAAAGAGAAAAGGGGTAGTGACTGGGGGCGGGGGGCAGTTCTGGTCTGTTGGTACTATTCTCCCCTCGATCCAGACAGTGCTCACAATAGACGTTCGTTTTGCGACAAGTGAGTCCGATGATTATAAAGTGTCGCTGACTCTTACGAGTATTTTGGTGTGTGAGAATGCTGGCATGATGACATGTACCCGGTGGACAGTAGCAAATAAGGAGGCAGGCTGAGAGTGGAAGGCCTTCCTTTACAGTTGTTCCTTTACGTGTGACTTAAGTCGTGTGGATTATTTTAAACTCCACGTGATGATGATCTATTCTTGGCACCACACCGTGTCTCACTGTCTCTCCCACTGTATCCTGAAGCTTGGTTCTTGTACCGGCAGAGGTGCCAAATGTTTCTTTCCTCAGCTTGATGTATCAGTACTTTGTGATGCCTCAGGATTAAGGTCAGTCTTAGGCTTAAAGAACAGTTGCAAATAAAACATGCATTTTGACATAGGTTTTCTATCCATTTTTTTTTCTCTTCTGTTTTTTTCCTGAATGGACTGTGACCCTAAGAGAAAAGTTAGTCTGTTATAGCCTAGTGTCATCTATTCCACACGTACCTTCCCAGCATCTAACTGTTCAGTATCACTCATGAATCTGTACACATGTCGATTCGTCGTATAGGAGCCCCTAACTTACAGTTAGTGGTAAGACTGCCACCATTCCGAAGGAAGACTGATGGGTTTTTCTCCCACACTGCCCCACTGCCTTGTGTGTGTGTGAGTTCAGATGGCGCCGGGTAACTTGCGAGGCTTGCACAGCCGTTCGTTTCTAGGACTCCTCCTCTTCTGTGATGTAGTTCGCAGGGTCTCCTTCCAACCTAGACTTCTATACTTGTTCTCTTTTTTTACTTACTAGAAATCATCCTAATTAAATCAGTTCATTATATAACCCCAATAATTCAAGTATGTCCAAGGCTGAAGGCCTTTGGCTGATTTTTCTTTTCTTAGTGAAATGAGCCTTGAGATGTTTGATTCTGAAACTTTATCTTTAATCCTAGGCTATACCCCAGCTTTGGCCTGTGCTCCCAACAAGGATGTGGCTGACTGCCTAGCTCTCATCTTGGCCACCATGATGCCTGTCTCATCCACTAGCTGTTTATCATCTCTGACATTCAGTGCCATTCACCGCTATACCAACACCTCAAAAACCGTCAGCTTTGAAGCCTTGCCCGTCATGAGGAATGAACCAAGCTCCTACTGCAGTTTTAACAACATTGGTGGGGAGCAGTACTTGCACCCTGACGCAGATGAGCTCAATGACTCTGATTCTGAGACCTACTGAGAGGCTGAGCCAGAGTTCTAAGAATCTGTTCTGACACGAATGCATCAGACTGTGCTTTTTCAGGCAAAAGGCACGTTCATGTTCACGTCCAAATCCAACCTAAGAGGAAAGATCAAAGAATGAGCGAGTAACAGAAAAGGGATGACATTAAGAAGAGTTTTAAAGGCAAGTTTTGCAAAAGGAACTTCTAGAATCTTGACATAGACTTGACAGAGGAAAACCCTTGATGTCACATTGCTTTGTGGAATTGTTTTAATTTGAATTCACAGTGCCAGGAGTAATTTGGGACACTGTGCACCCTACTTTGCTTACATAAGCAGCACTATTGTAAAAGGAGCAATTAGGACAGTAGGTTGAAATTTGATCACTAAGACTACAACTCAATTTAAGGGCAATAAAAGTTTGGTACAGTAGGCATTATGTGCACAGAAAATTGCCAAAGGACCAAATAACTTAAAGGTTTCCTTTTTACTAGAATGCCGTTTTTCGGAAACTGGAGTAGCTGAAACGAAACGATCTAAACCTAACTTGAATATTTTAAAATGAAGCTGAGATTTGGGTTAAAATGATTTTTTAAGGAAACATCTGAAAGCCTTCCAATACTGTATTAAACCATGAGAGAAAGCAGATGTATTTTTACATTTTTTCTTTTACATAAAAATCCCAACTTTTATAATACTAGAAATGAAAGTCAGCTGACTGAGTACAGTCGGGATGAAAATACTTGGGGTAGACTGGGGCCAGACTGTTGTTGCTCAGTTTTGAATGGTTTGGGTTTAAAATGGGATTATTTTTGTTTGGGAATGTAAAGAATTTCCTAAGAAAAGAAAATTCATGAAACGAAAAAATAAATTATTTTCACCCAATTGCAGCTAAACTATCTGGAGAACAGTGTTTTCCACCTCACTACTTTGGGCGGTATTCCTGTTACTGTGGTTCCTGTGGTTACTATGGCTCCCCCACAATTGATTGGGTCTGGGTGGGTCTTTTAGTTTTTAGTTTATTTTTGTTGTTTTTTAAGGGAAGAATCAAAAAGGAAAAAACATACCATGTTTTGTTATTCTTAATGACATCATCGCGTCTCTTAGGCATCTTGATATTGGGCAGGATTTAAAATACTCGAGGCCTTTAAGTTCAAAACATGTTACTGTTTGGGGAAGTAATTGCCTGCAGAGTGGGGAGGCTAACTTTCAGATAACAGAGAGAAAGTGAGAGACAGAAAAGTCTAAATTGGGGGCTTTTAATTAACAATTTACTGTAACTGTCACTTTTCCCGGTGAGAATGATTTCACATATGTAGGGAGTCTTACAGATCTGGGTAAAGTTCCATAAATTTTTCACAAAATAATGCCCAATTTTATTTTATCCTTTTTGTATTGTGAAACTGAAAACATTGTAAATTATCAGCTGGTTTTTCTGAATATAAAGTGTGGAAACACAGAACAGTATTTTGATCTATTTGCTAATTTTGTGGGGCTTTTGAAGAATTAATGAGCATGTACATAGAAATAGTGACTGCTTGAATACTGTATTTACTTGCACTCTTTCAGTACATCAAAATTCCTGTATATTTTAGAGTATAATAAAACACAAATGTGAGTTGTATTTAAATGAATAATGTATTTGTATCTGTGCATAGTACCTAAAAATCTATAAAGTTTCTAGGGCATTGACTACTAGATTTTAAGCATTTTTTTTTCTAAACTATTTACAAAAATTATAAATGTAACCCTCCATCTTTTCTTTATAATATAAAGAAGTCATAAAGGATCCTTCCTAATTATGAGTGATAGGAAGGTGAATATTCATTTAAAGACAGCGGACTACATTTTCTATTGTACCTTTAAAAAAAAAAAAAAAAAAACTCAAGAGGATTCTAAAAGTATGCATATGTGTGCTTTCTCTTTCCTTTTAGGAATTCTCTTCTGAATTCCCTGAGGGAATTTTCTAGAATCTCAGAATTGAAAGAGACCTGAGGTTCATCCAGTCTAACCTCTTAACAAATGCAGGAGTCCCTTCTCCAAGGGTGACCTTCCCACCTTGAACACTTCAGTGACTCTACCTCACCACGCAGTCCATTCAGTTGTTGAGCAGCTCTAACTGTTAGAAAGAAAGGTCTTCCTTAGATGGAGCTGAAGCCTCCCTCTCGGTAACTTCTGTCCCTGGGCCGGGTCTGTCCTCCAGAAGAACGCCGAGACCATCGGAAGGATGGAGCGTGCACCCTCTGAAGGGTCTTCTCTTTACAGGCCGCGCAACTCTTAGGCTGAGGTGATCTCTTCCAGAAGGACTCGTCAGACACACTGTCCAGTTGGCCGCATCTAATGAAAATCCAAGGTGTAGCTATAAAGTAACAAGCTGTCTGTAACGTATCCTCACACGTGCCAGAACTTGAGGTTTTGCCTCAGTTTATGTGACGGCTGCTGTCACTGAAATGATCTCTGAGGTGGCGCTTTGGATGGCTTGCCCAGCAGGAAAGCTATTTCATTGCTTTGTGATCATATTCTGTGAAAAAAAAAAAAAATGTGTTTATCCTCCAGCTTGGCCAGCCACGTCTTTCCATCTGCACCTGAAGAGGATCCCCACGAGTCCTGGCCCAGGGTACTGTCCGCGTAGCCTTGAACAGCACTAATATTGTTACACGCCGCCACAGTGAGCTTTACAGTTACACCTTGTATGTCAAAAGCCTTCGGGCCCTGCTCTGTCGTGTCACTTTCTGCATCCCCATACAGAACAGAAAAACCTGTTTGCTTTTTAACTTCTGCATGAAAGATGACATCTGAACTATCCGATGTGTATTATAATAATACCAGCTTCTGCTCTAGAACTACGGTGGGAGAAACGGTGGGAATAGCAAATGACCTCCTTTAACAAAACAAGACACTCGACTCAAACAGTGCCATTTAGTTCAGGAGATCTCTAAGTCTAGCCGTCAATTTGGGGTTTAATTTGGCTGATATTGGACCTTTTAAATGAAATAAAGTTTTATAATGCAATAAATCAAGTGTCATTCTTTTTTACATGCAAACGTCCTTTATCTTAAAACCTTCGCTAATTTGTCATGAGTGTGACCCAAGTTAAAGTTCAGGGAAGCTTCAGTACTGTGGTGTCTGCCTCTGCCCTATCTTAATACAGTTGTTTTAGATCAGATGGACTGATCTGTTGTGTTGTTGGAAAAGTCATGGCTGACTTTTCTGATTTTCTATACAAAACTGTCTTGTGACTTTTCCAACAACCCAGTAAATGCTCGCTTTGAATAAATTGACTCAACAAATGTCTCCTGCCTGCTGTATGGACAGAAAGTGAGTCTTAAACTTGGGTTCTTGCCCACTTCAAATCTTATTCTGAAAGTAGAAAGTAATAGAAATGTAATCGTGGCCCCAGGAGACGGCACAGTGCTAGAGCTTTGGACTTAGAAACAGGAGGTTCCAGATTCAGTCCTGCTGCTTCATATGCCAGAGTGCTGCCTATTCCTATAAAATAAAATCTTTTAAAAATGTAATTGAGGGGAGTTGGGCGGTAGCGCAGCAGGTTAAGTGCAGGTGGCGCGAAGACTGGTGTGAGGATCCCAGTTTGAGCCCCAGGCTCCCCACCTGCAGGGGGGTCGCCTCCACAGGCGGTGAAGCAGGTCTGCAGGTGTCTGTCTTTCTGTCCCGCTCTGTGTCTTCCCCTCCTCTCTCCAAGTCTCTCTGTCCTATCCAACAATGACAACAACAATAATAACTACAACAACAAAACAAGGGCAACAAAAGGGAATAAATACTTTAAAAATGTAATTGAGATAGAAATATATTGAATTCTTTTTTTTAATTTATAAAATGGAAATATTGACAAGATCATAGGATAAGAGGGATACAATTCCACATAATTTCCACCACCAGAACTCCATATCCAATCCCCTCCCTTGAAAGCTTTCCTATTCTTTATCCCTCTGGGAGTATGGGACCCAGGGTCATTATGGGATGCAGAAGGTGGAAGGTCTGGCTTCTGTAATTGCTTCCCCGCTGAACATGGGCGTTGACTGGTCAATCTATATTCCCAGCCTGTCTCTCTCTTTCCTTAGTGGAATAGGGATCTGGGCAGGTAGGGCTCCAGGACACATTGGTGGGGTTGTCTGCCCAAGGAAGTCAGACTGGCATCATGATAGCGTCTGGAACCTGGTGACTGAAAAAGAGTTAAGATATAAAGCAGAGCAAATTGTTGACTAGTCATGAACCTAAAGGCAAGAATATTGCCGATGACGATTTGGGGGAGGGGGTCTCCATTTTGGAAATAGCTAGTAGGTCTATTTTAGGTATATTCCAAGGGGCCCATGACCCTACTAGTAGGGTTTTTTTGCCTGTACCTGACATCTAATATGCAGGTGACTTAAGTTTTTGTGTGGGGAGATGGTGTCATAGTTGGAAAAAGGACTAGAAAGCTGGATCAGGGAAGAAAGTAGTTCCCAAATACGAGAAAAGTCTATAAATATTGTTAACTGTAGACCCCATGACTTGATCTGGGGTCCATAGTCAGCACAGGCGCTTATGTGACCTCTGCATCCCTGTAGGTCTGAGCTCGCATTCTGTGGTCACGGCTGCACTAGTTCCACGACCTATCATCAATTCCCTTTTGTTGCCTTTGTTTTATTGTTGTAGTTATTATTGTTGTTATTGATGTCGTCGTCGTTGGATAGGACAGAGAGAAATAGAGAAGACTGAGAAGAGGAGAGAAAGACACCTGCAGACCTGCTTCACCACCTGTGAAGTGACTCCCCTGCAAGTAGGGAGCCGGGGGGCTCAAACCGGGATCTTTACACTGGTTCTTGTGCTTTGCACCACCTGCGCTTAACCTGTTGTGCTACCCCCTGACTCCAATAAATTGAATTCTTAAGGGAAATCAGAATAACAAGACCACTGTTGGCATGGGAGATAAGAGGCTTCACTAAAGAGATGAACTTAAGCTGAGCTTTAAGGAACAATGACTTGAGCAGGTTAAAAAAAAAAAAAGAGGGGGCCAGTGATAGCCATCAACTTACTGTCTTGCCATTAAGGTGATCTGTAGGGCTCAGTGCCTACATGACTCCACTGTTCCTAGCAGTTACCTCTCCTGCAGACCAGGGAGACTTTTTTCTGCCAAGGGCCATTTGGACATGATAACATCACTCAAGGGCCCTACGGAACCATGGACTTAAAAGTTAGCACTTAAAGCTGCTCTGGGGAAAGCTGTGGTTGCTTTGGCAGGGCCAGGCCAGATGATTTCACTAGTCGGGGATGCCCGGGGCTTAAGGCTCCCTGCTGCATCTGCTTCAGTTAGGAGAGGTGGGGGTCGGGCGGTGGCACAGTGGGTTAAGCACACGTGGCGTGAAGCATAAGGATCCCAGTTCCAGCCCCCGGCACCCCACCTGCAGGGAGGCCACTTCACAAGCGGTGAAGCAGGTCTGCAGGTGTCTTTCTCTCCCTCTGTCTTCCCCTCCTCTCTCCATTTCTCTCTGTCCTATCCACAACAACATCATCAAATGACAACAATGATAAAAGCAACAAGGGCAACAAAAGGAAAAAAAAACAACCTCCTGGAACAGTGGATTCATGGTAAGGCACCGAGCATCAGCAATAACCCTGGAGGCCAGAAAAGGAGAGGTAACCACAGCACCACCGTGAAGCTTCTTCCCTGCAGGCGTTCTGGGCAAGGGACACAGGACTAGAGCCTGGGCCCTACCTCATGGTGCTGTGGTTTGCTGCCTGCCACCACCACCCCCATGACTACTCAGTGAGTGGAGTCTCTGTTGATGGAATAGATGTCCTGAGCATTTAAAAAGACCATGATAACCTACAAAACGCAATTACAAGCATGTACAGAGATGTAGGAACAAATAGATAAAAGAAGTGATTTGGAAGAGCAGGCAAAGATTGGAACGAGTCCTTGTTCAGAACCATGCTGGTAATAACAGGAAATGTTTATACAGTGTGTGTCATGCATCAGATAAGGTTGTCACTGCTTGAAACAAATCCTATAAAGCACAGTCGTCCAGTGGAAAAGGTACTGTTACTAGCACCAACAGACAGCAGAGATATGGGACTTGAGAGTTGAAGTAACTGTTACCCAGTTACCTCACCATCTACTGAGAGAGCTGAAGGGCTTTCTGGTCCTTGGGTTCATGCAGGTTGACCAATAGACAGGGGGGCGGGCGGTAGCGCAGTGGTTAAACACAGGTGGCGCAAAGTGCAAGGACCAGTGTAAGGATCCCAGTTCCAGCCCCCGGCTCCCCACCTGCAGAGTGGTTGCCTCACAAGCTGTGAAGCAGGTCTGCAGGTGTCTATCTCTCTCTCCCTGTCTGTCTTCCCCTCCTCTCGCCATTTCTCTCTGTCCTAACAATGGCGACATCAACAACAATAACTACAACAATAAAACAAGGGCAACAAAAGGGAATAAATAAATTGGATATTTAAAAAAAAATTTTTAATTAAGAAATGCCAAAACTGGGGGCTGGGCAGTAACGCAGCAGGTTAAACGCAGGTGGCACAAAGCGCAAGGACCAGCGTAAGGATCCCAGTTCCAGCCCCCGGCTCCCCACCTGCGAGGTGGTCACCTCACAAGCAGTGAAACAGGTCTACAGGTGTCTGTCTTTCTCTCCCCCTCTCTCTCTTCCCTTCCTCTCTCCATTTCTCTCTGTCTTATCCAACAGTAATAACAACAATAAAGTAACAACATTAAAACAAGGGCAACAAAAGGAAAAAAGTGGCCTCCAGAAGCAGTGGATTCATAGGGCAGGCACAAAGCCCCAGCAATAACTCTGGAGGCAAAAAGAAAAGAAGAGAAGAGAAATGCCGAAACCAGAGTGTGCATGAAGGAAATCTAAGGGGGTTTCTAGAGAAAAACTTTGCCCTTTTGTGCAGGTGTCCGTAAATATCAGGGGAAGAGTATGGGAGAAAGTTTGTAATTCACTGAGGGAAATGGGCCCTAAGACACTGCATACTCAGAGAGTCTTTGTCAAATGCTGTCAGTGAACGTGCAGAACAACAGCAAGGGTCTCTGAGGATCGACTCCTCTACAGAAGCAATAGAGACATCCCACAGAAGCCTAGACGTTCGAGGCTGCTGAAATTCGGGGGAGGAACTGCTGAGTCTGCAAAAGCAGCAAACTTTGTGGCGTTTTCACTTACTCAAGTGGCTGTTCTTGGCTCCCGAGTTCTGCAGTGCCCTTGAAAACAGGCAGCCTGCATTCCTGGTGCAGCCTCACGGCAACCAGAGGGAGCTAAACAAAGAGCACTGTCCAAGTCTCACTACTAAAGAAGTGTCATCATCTGACCTGACGGTTTCCTGGAAGACACCAGGGCTGGCTGCAACCAGGCCAACCAGAAACTGACTATATATGGTACCTGCCATAGGCGATAGCTGAGAGCTGATGCAACTAATGAGTTAAACAAAAAAAGAGGAAAGCAGATGCAGGCAAGCACACAGTGGGTGAGGCACAGCACTTGCATGTGTGAGAACCGAGGTCTGATCCCTGGCATTGCCTATGCCAGAGCAAATCTGTTCTGGCCTCACTCTCTCCTTAAATTAATTTTTAAAAATTCTTTAAAAGCAAATAAAAGAAAAGTTGGTGAATAGGTCGTCACAGGACCTTTGAAAAGTTCTGACTTAGTCCTGGGTATCTGGAATGTCATAGAGACTGAGGGGAGGTAGGGATAGCATCCCTGGGTTCAAGGCCTCCCCGTTCCTCACCTGCAGGGAGCAAGCTTCACAAGTGGTGAAGCAATGCTGCTGGTGTCTATCTCCCCTTCCCTCTTTATTTCTCTCTGTCTATCCAAAATAAGTATTTTTGGAGACTTGTCTGCATACTCATGAAAGACTTGAGAATGTCCTAAGCTCTTACCTGCTGCTAATTCTGGTGTTGTGCAAACAGAGAATCCATTCTTTAAATGCACGATTCTTTTTTATTAAGATTTATTTCAATGAACTAGCAAGAGAGACCAGAGCACTTCTGCAGCCTCAATTCTTGCAGTGACAAGAATTGAACCTGGGCCCCAAACACACAAGTCTTGTGCTCCACGCACTGAGCCATCACCCTGACCACCAACGTAATCTGAATTGCTCTGTTTGTTTCTTTCTTTTCTCTTTCTTTCTTTCTTCCTTTCTTCCTTTCTCTTTCTTTCTTCCCTCCTTTCTTTCTTTCTTCCTTTCTATTTAGTTATTTGCCTCCAGGGTTATTTCTGGGGCTTGGTGCTGGGGAATCCACTGCTGGATCCTTAGGCCAGTCCTTGCACTTAACCCTGTGTGCCACCACCCGGCCCCCTGACTTTTCATCTGTACAATGAGGATAAAAAAAGCTCTAAAGGGGATTGGCTGTAGCACAGCGGATTACACGCACATGATACAAAGCACAAGGACCTGTCTAAGGATCTCCGGTTCAAGCCCCCAGCTCCCCACCTGCAGGGGAGTCGCTTCACAGGCGGTGAAGCAGGTCTGCAGATGTCTGTCTTTCTCTCCCTTTCTCTGTCTTCCCCTCCTCTCTCTATTTCTCTCTGTCTTATCCAACATCAGTGGCAATGGAAATAACAAGGGCAACAAGATGAGGGGAAAAAATGGCCTCCAGGAGCAGTGGATTCATAGTGCAGGCACTGAGCCCCAGCAATAACCCTGGAGGCAAAAAAAGAAAAAAAAGAGCTCTACCTCAGAGATCTTGGAAAGGGGAAATGCATCAGTGGGTTCTGCTGGGTGAAGCACTGGACGTAGAAAGCAGATGTCAGTACAGCAGCCCACTCAGAGATGGTTCAGAATAGCCAGAGACTGGTTATCACTTATTCCTCTCATCCAAAGGGAGCCGGGCTGTGCAGTGACTTCAGCTCATGGCACAGCTGAAATATCACTGTCCTCAGCTTTGAGAAACAGGCAGCTTTTTTTTTTTTTTTTTTAGGGCTCCTTTCTCTTTCACTTCTCACCCTCTCTCAGCTCCTGTCCCTCTCCTCCTTGCTGTCATCCAGAGATGTTGGGCTAGAAATCTGACTCAGCTGAGCCACATGGAGAGGCCCAGTAGGGACCTCCCTCCTCACCACGTGAGCGTGAGCGTGCTGGGCAGAGTCTGGCTGGGAGACACTTCTCCCGGGCACGACCACTCAGGCTAAGACCATCCCAACAGCACCAGTCAGTCCTGAGCACGTGGAAGTGGTTCTTTCACAACCTGAAGTCTCACAGTAGCCCTGACACCTTAGCAAGAGGGAATCACAACTCTGGGTGTGAAAATCTGCATTTGCTGAGCAAGTGGGTGTGGAGGGTGAATCATCCGGCAGACAGATGACTCCATACAGCAGAAGAAGCCCTTGTCTGGCTGGCTGCACAGTATGGAGTTCCATATGAGCACCTTCCTCCAGGTGGAAGTGGATGCCAGCGTAAGCCAATATATAAACCGTTAGTGAGAGATAAGCGAGAAAGGAGTAAACTCTCAGGGTGTGGTTTCAGCCCCCGTGGCAGGGACTGGACCTTGGGCCCAGAGAGCTGCAAGACCGGGCCCTCCTAGAAGGAAACTCGGCCTGGTCTCTGCCCTCTCGAGTCAGCATTTTAAAAATAGTATTTTAGGGGGCGGGGTGGTGGTGCATTGGGTTAAGAGCACAGAGTATGAAGCACAGGGACCCAAGCAAGGAGCCTGGCTGGAGCCCCCAGCTTCCCATGGGTGGGGGTGTCACTTCACAGGCGGTGAAGCAGGTCTGCAGGTGTCTGTCTTTCTCTCCCCCTCTCTGTCTTCTCCTCCTCTCTCCTTTTCTCTCCTATCCAACAACAGCAACAAAAATGGAATAAATGGCGGAAGCAGTGGATTTGTAGCGCAGGTACCAAGCCCCAGCAATAACCCTAGAGGCAAAAAGAAAACAAACAAACAAAAAAAACCCACTTCAGGTAACAGGCAGCAGCCTACCCTGTAGAGCACGTAACTCACCCTGTGCCAGATCTTGGTCCCCACCTTCAGGGCGGAAGTTTCATAGTGAAACAGTGCTGCAGGTGTCTCTCCTTCCCTCTGTCATTCCTCTTCCCTCTCTCTCTTTCTATTTCTCTGTCTTTATCATGATATATAAATATGCCATTGGGAGTGGTGGAATCAGGTGGACTCCAAGTCCCACAGATAACCCTGGTGGCAAACACTATATATATATATATATATATATATATATATAATTTTATTTCTTGTTTCTCTACTCTGCAGGAAGAAATCTGTTTGCGACATATAGCCTCTTGACATAGTTGCCATATACTACCTATCCCTAGTAAAGAGGGAAATGGTATTATAGAGGGATCAGGTACTGACACACCTGGTTGAGCACATATGTTACAGTGCACAAGGACCCGGGTTCGAGCCCCTGGTCCCCACCTGCAAGGGAAAAGCCTCACGAGTGGTGAAGCAGGGCTGCAGGTGCCTCTCTTTCTCTCTGCCTCCCTATCTCCCCCTACCCTTCCGATTTCTGGCTGTCTCTATTCAATAAATAAAGATAATAAAACTAAAACATAGATAAATGATATTTTAGGGACCAAAAGAAAATAGGAGTGAAATCGTGCTGCACTCATCAGAAGACAATGACTTCTCCCCCTTTACTAGGGATTCTTATCACATCAGAAGACAATGACTTCTCCCCCTTTACTAGGGATTCTTATCATATCTTTGTCTCCACATCCCACCAACCCAGTAATTATTCTAACACATGTCACTGTCCCCATATGATTCACCCCCGAATATCCAGCCATCTCGGCGAAATGCACGTTATGATTCTGAGGACACAGCGCTCTTTGTTGTTTTGAAGGCTGCTGAGAGATTTGGAAAGCTGCCATTCTTGGAAGATGCGTGTTTACAGGGAAAATGAACGGCTCTCTGTGATCTGTGAATACAGAGGCTTTCGCAAAATGTCTAACTGTGTTTTTAAATACCAGAGCAGGACTAGATGAGAAAACCTTAAACGTGAAATGGACAATCTCAAAGGACGATTGTCTTTCCCCACCCCATGAAATTGCTATTTATCTGATTCTATTTTTTTTTTTTTTTAATTTTCCCTTGAAGTGCTCTTTATCACAGTCCTCAAGGCTGGTCATGAGTTACTGCGGACTTTGGAGGGGGTTGAGCATCTGTAAATTTCCATCAGCAGCAGCCAGAGGCCTCGTGCTAATGAACCATGTCATTCCCTTGCTTGACGCCCTCCAGTGATGCCCCCATCCTTCCCAGTCTGCAGTACCCACACCGCAGGGCCTGCTCCCTGCCCTGCCTTCCAGGAGCCTGCACTCTACCCAGTGCAGCTGCCACTGGCGCTTCCCTGGGGTCTAATTCTTCACAGAAGACAAAACGCCTGTGGTTGCTTTAACCGCACACTGGCTTTCAGTTTTGGCATAACAAGTCATCTCAACGTGTGATGACTCAGACTATGGACAATCACTTATTTTGCTCTGGAAGCTGCCATGAGGGCGGTGCTGATGGGACAGGGCTGCCTGTGAGGGAGGCATCAGCTGGGCAGTTCTGCTGAGGGTCAGGGATCTGCTCCCAAGACGTCACCTTTGGCCCTCCACCTCCACCCCATTCCCACCAGGGCCCCCTGTCGCCACTGAGGAGCTGGCTCTGCTGTCAGCTGGGGGCAGGGGGGCCTCAGCTTCTCTCCACATCAGTCCCTCCCTTGTGGTGTTTGAGATCCCAGAGTAAAAGCCCTGCCCCCACCCCCCAAGAGAGTCAGACGGTGGTGTTATTCATGGCCAAGCGTTGGAAGCCGCATAACGTCCCATCTACAGCCTTCTGGTCTTCGAGGGTCAGGGAAGCAGTAAGACCCCACTTCTTGAAAAGAACTGGCACAGATCTGGAGAAACAACTGGGACCAAAAAGACTGTCTCAACCATTTTTGGAAATAACAAGCAGCCACAAAGTCCTTTCCTAATTTGCCTTGCTGTCTGTGTCTAAATCCTGTGTTTACACAAGCATTAGATAATAAGTTCTCTCCTCAAGGCTATGTGACTTTGCACACACCTCAGTTTCTAGCACGGCATTTTACTCAGAGCTAATGCTTCATTTTCAAACCAAAGTTCACCTGAGCTGCCTGCTGTCTATAATTGAATCAACAATACTTAAAGAATGAGAACCCTAAGATAGGCCTTATCTTAATGTCATGCTGTACATAATTTAATGTTTCTTTGATTATTCAGCAATCATTTTAGAACCTTATGGTCCTTCCAGGCCAGTGATATGAATTTATTTATTTATTTATTTATTTACTTATTTATTTTTGCCTCCAGGGTTATTGCTGGGGCTCGGTGCCTGCACCATGAATCTACTGCTCCTGGAGGCCATTTGTTACCATTTTGTTGACCTTGTTGTTATTATTATTGTTATTGCTGTCGTTGTTGGATAGAACAGAGAGAAATGGAGAGAGGAGGGGAAGACAGGGAGGAGAGAAAGACAGACACCTGCAGTCCTGCTTCACCGCCTGTGAAGCGACTCCCCTGCAGGTAGGGAGCTGAGGCTTGAACTGGGATCCTTATGTTGGTCCTTGCGCTTTGTGCCACATGTGCTTAGCCTGCTGCGATACCATCCAGACCCCTATTTTTTAAAAGATTTTATTTATTTATTCATGAGAAAGATAGGCGAAGAGAGAGAAAGAACCAGACATTACTCTGGTACATGTGCTGCTGGGGATTGAACTCAAACATGAGCTTGAGAGTCTAATGCTTTACCCACTGTGTCACCTCCCAGACCACAGTTCTTTTATTTTTTAATAGAGCTTGAGAGACAGTGGGAGACAGAAAGGGAGAGACAGAGAGAAGAAACACCTACAATCCTGTTTCACCTCTCGTGAAGCTTCTGCCTTTCAGGTGGTGTCTGGGGACTTGAACCTGGGTCCTCAAGCATAGTAATGTGTGCACTCTACTAGGGGTGCCTCCATCCAGCCCCCTTCAGTGGTCTGAATTTTAATCATATTGCAGTGATCAGAGAAATCAAATGCTGATTATTTGAATTTTCTTTTATTTATTTATTTATTTATTTATTCCTTTTTGTTTCCCTTGTTTTTTTATTGTTGTGGTTATTATTGATCTTATTGATGTTGTCGTTGTTGGATAGGACAGAGAGAAATGAAGAGAGGAGGGGAAGACAGAGGGGAAGAGAAAGATAGACACCTGCAGACCTGCTTCACCACCTGTGAAGTGACTCTCCTGCAGGTGGGGAGCCGGGGGCTCGAACCGGGATCTTTATGCCGGTCCTTGTGCTTTGCGCCACCTGCACTTAACCCGCTGTGCTACTGCCTGACTCCCTATTATTTGCGTTTTCTAAGTATCAGTTTAAAGTGTGGCAATGAAAAAAGTCATGCCTTTGCTTTTTGTGCAGTGTTATCACTAATTAACACATCAAGACCCTGTGGCAATACACTTTAGAATTCACCAAATAAATTACAAACAGACTTCTGGAGTTAAATGACATCTAGAAGTTCGTTCTACCAAGTCAAGTGATAACATACTAAGCATTTTAAACACTAAAAAATATTGGTAAAATCTAGTCAACTAATTTGCATGGAAGCTTCAGTATAGACATGCTCAGAAGGCAGAAAATTAAAGAAATAATTATATATATAGTTATTTATTTAAATCAGGCAGTGTTGGAGGTCTAACTCAGTTTGCACACATGCATTCTACTTTGACTCCACCTCCCTGGCCCTGCATCCTACATATTTCATTCAAAATGTTCAAGCACCAAATGAAAGGATTTCAAAAGAGCCCCCTGCCAATTTTCTCACGTTGAAATTAAGTGAAGAGACGAGTCTCAAAAATAACTGCAGACATCCTCATTAAGCCTCACGTGAAGCTTCAAAGGCACACAGAAGCAGATGAAAAGTGGTTTCTTTTTTCCCCACCAGAGTTACTGCTGGGGTTCAGTGCCTGCACAGCGAAACCCACCACTCACAGCAGCCATTTTTCCTTCCCTTCTTCCCTTCTTTCATTCTTCTTTCTTTATTTTTATTAGATAGGACGGAGAGAAATTGAGAGGGTGGGAGAGAGGGAGAAGGTGAGAGAAGGATAGACGCCTGCAGACCTACTTCACCACTTGTCAAACATCCCCCACCCCTCTGCAGGTGGGGAGTCGGTACTCGAACCCGGGTCTTTGTGCACCAGCCCTAATTCTCAGGATAAGGGAGTAGAGCTGACATGAACAGAGAGCAAGTCCAGAGAATAAGGCAAAAGAGAGAAACTGGAGAGTCGGGAGGTAGCGCTGCGGGTTAAGCGCAGGTGGCGCAAAGCACAAGGACCGGCGTAAGGACCCAGGTTCGAACCCCCGGCTCCCCACCTGCAGGGGAGTCGCTTCCCAGGCGGTGAAGCAGGTCTGCAGGTGTCTGTCTTTCTCTGCCCCCTCTGTCTCCCCCTCCTCTCTCCATTTCCCTCTGTCCTATCCAACAACGACGACATCAATAACAACAACAATAATAACTACAACAACACTAAAAAACAACAGGGGCAACAAAAGGGGAAATAAATAAATAAATAAATAAATAAATGAATATTTAAAAGAGAGAAACTGAGGAAATAGACCTCAAAACTTTCAAGTACAGTCACCCACTTTGCTGAGAAACCTCTGGTTCCTTTGGGAGGTGACTGGCACCTTCTAGACTCAAGTCCTGCACGCTAAGGCTGTGTGGCAGGGCCCGTGCCAGGTGTTGTCTGAGCGAGCAGCCCAGGGCCCTTTCCAGGCACAGCCTCCCGGCCAGGTAGCTCTGGGCTCCGGAGCCAATGAGCGATCGCAGGGGGCGGGGCCACGCGCAGGGGCGGGGCCTCGGGCAGAGGGCGGGGCCTCCCAGGGGGCGGAGCATCGTGCATGCTGGGCTTCTCCGGGCCTAGGTTGGGTCCGGGTCCCATGCATGCAGCCCCGGTGGCCCTGGTTTTCTTGCTGAAGGAAACCGCAGCCAGGCGCAGATGCACCTTCTCGAGAAATCACATGGACCAAGCGACTTCCCCCTGGGGCTGAGTCACCAAAAATACATTTGATTTCCTGCCTCTGTATTGCGGTCAAAATAACCATTTGCATCCTGAATTTCAGGATCACAGCTGACAAAAGCGTCTCACAGCCATTAGTCATGAAATTGTGCTCCCCGCACCGCACCCTCCCCAAGTTGTTTGAGGAATTTTCTCTTCTTCCACTGTGTCATGCCATCTGGTAACTGGCGCTTTTTATTGCACAAATCATTTCGTTCTGCCACCATTCCTCATCGCCTTCACTTGTATTTGATGAGCATCTCTACGTAGCCAGCAGAAAGCAGCTCATGGAAAGGCCTAGCTGCTCTGCTCAGAAAGGTGGAGCACACACCCAAGCAGACGCCTCATAGAGTTTGCTGAGTGGGACCTGAGATATTCCAGGTAGAGCACATGCCTGGCCAGACACCCAGCCCTGGTTCAAACCCCAGTACCACATGGCGAACCGTGGCACTGGGGGAATCTCTGGTACTCTGGTAATCTCTCTTCTCCTCTCCCCTCCTCTCCTCCCCTCTCCTTTCCTCCCCTCCCCTTCCTCTCCTTCCTCCCCTCCCCTTCCTCTCCTTCCTCCCCTCCCCTCCTCTCTTCTCTCCTCCTCCCCTCCCCCACCCCTCCCCTCCCCTTTCCCTCCCTCTCTTTCTCCCTCTCTCCTCTCTCTCTCTCTCCCTCTGAAAAAGTCAGCTCAGATTTGTGAGATTGCACCCAGCTCTACACGAAATGACGACGATAATGTTAGGGAAAATAATAAAAATAGTCGGTGAAGTGCTTTCACCAAGTCTGTGTTTAGGACCGACCTCCCTCTCTCTTGGGCTGATCTGAATCATCTTGGCATGAAGCAGCAGGATGCATTTTCAAGATAATTTCTGTCTCCCTGGGGAAGGGGCAGGGAAGCTGAGTGGGTGGTTGAAAGCCACATCCGGAGTCACTGCTGCCTGCCAGCTGGCTCTTGCCAGCGGGGCTGTGTCATCCGGTGGGAGAGGTCGGCTCCCATTCCAGGGGGACTCCCCAGGCCTTCCTCAGGAATCTGGGCTGTTCCTGTGCGCTCCTGGAAGACTTGTCTGGGCTTCTGCAAGTGAGCAGTGAGTCAGCAGGGCCCTGCTGCTTCCCCACGTGGAGCACATCAGATACGGTAGACAACACAGAGAGCCAGGGTGTGCCGGGGTTTAAGTAAAGCGACTGAGGTCCCTGCAGTGGTGAGCTAGAGTGACGCGAGTCTGTCTGATGGCGGGGCCTGGGCTCTTGCTGTCCTGCTGAAAAGACTACAGTGGAGTAGGGCAGAGGAACAATCGCACTTCTTTTTTATACATATTTTTTCTTTTTATATTTCTTTATGTATTTCCTTTTGTTGCCCTTGTTGTTTTATTGTTGTTGTTGGATATGACAGAGAGAAACGGAGAGAGGAGGGGAAGTGTTGCGAGCACTCACTCGGAGAGCGTGTGGGGTCAGCAATGATTCTTTACTGATTCAGATGCCAGAGAAGAGTCACACAAGTCACACAACACACACTGTCAACCCGATCCCTCTCCTTACTCAGCAGCTGCTCGCAGGTAAGGCTCACAGCATGGTCACCAGCCGCTGTGTTGCCGAACTGGAGGCCCTTTGTCCGCTGGTGCAACCAGATGAACGAGGGTCCCTGGAAGCTGGGGAAGCAGCTACTTAGCCTGGCCGCGTGTGCTTAGTCTCTAGCAGCACCGGCAGCATCCTGGTCAGTAACGGTGAAGGCACTTCATCCAGATGCTTTCTGAGCCCCTACTCACACTAGCTTGCCTCTGGTTTTAAGGTTACAGCTCCATGTTGATGACTATCCTACGTATACATATGTCTCTGTCTTATCACACTATCCAGGTGCAATATGGTTCTATGGTAACTAGGGTTACTTGTTCACGACAGGAAGGCAGAGAGGGGGAGAGAAAGACAGACACCTGCAGACCTGCTTCACCGACTGTGAAGCGACTCCCCTGCAGGTGGGGAACTGGGGGCTCGAACCGGGTCCTTACACCAGTCCTTGTGCGCTTAACCCACTGCGCTACCGCCCGACTCCCTGGAGCAATTGCACTTCTTACCTTCTGCGATTCTATACAGGCACATTTCATACAGACTGAAGTCACCTTTGATGTTGAGAAGCCAGAGTATTGCTCCACCATTTACCATGCTACATTTTCCTTTTCTATTTCTGTTTTATTTTTTAAGTATTTTACTTTTTGAGAGAGATACAGAGAGAAACACCAGAGCAATGCACAGCTCTGCCTTATTGTGGTGTGGAGGATTGAACCTGTGACATTGGAGCCTCAGGCATGAGAGTCTCTTTGCATAACCATTATACTATCTATCCCCCACTGCTTTTCTACTGCTTATCTTTAACAAGTGCCAGCATGTGGTGCTGGGCATTAAACCCTAGGCCTTGTGTATTCAAGGCTTATACTTCACCCATTCAGCAAGTTCCCCCACCAAAAAAAAAAAAAAAAAAAACCCCAATAAAAAAAAATTGGATGAAAGAAAATAGCTACAACACTGAAGCAGTGAATCACAAAAGGCTAAGGCTCTATTCTCTTGTGCAGCGACCCATTTCTTTCACTGGAAAAACGAACTGAAATGGTTCCTAGGTATTGAGTCAAACTGATTTTGAAATGTTGCAGACAGACCTCTTGAGAGGTCTCCACACATGGAGTAGTGTGGTTTCACATCTGGAACAAATGTAGTCCTTCCTCTGTCTGTACCTGGTAAGCTCTCAAAAAACAAAAACAAAAACACCAGTGGAGTGATTAATAAGTGGATGCTGAAAGTGGGGCACCCTCCAGGACACTTCTGGCATCAGCCATTCTGCAAAGCCAAGCCCTCCCCCACCCCCTCAGGACGGCACGATGAGTAGAACTAGCATTTGCTGCAGACCGCGCAGCTGGGCTCTTGCCCAAAGTGAGTGTGATTTATGAAGGTCTGTGGAATCCCTGGATGAGACACGCAGTACGGAAGGAATCCTATTACTCATACCTTCCCCTTGCTGACATTCTCTGCAGTACTTTTTTTCCAACATTCACACATTCTTTCTTTCTTTCATTCTCTCTTGTGCTCTTTCCAGTTATTACCAGCCTAGTCTGACACATTCTATCCACTTCTTCTTCTAGCGTTTGCCCTTCTTCCGTAGCCAGTTAACAGCGTCAGGTTGAGCCTGATGTAAAGTTTCGAGACCTCCTTTGAATCTGGAGAGGTGGCAGTCGTTGACTGAGAAAGCCTAGATGCTGAAGGGGGTGGGGAGTCCTTTCTATTTTTTTTTTCACCAGTGCACCACTCAGCTCTGGTTTATGGTGGTGCTGGGGGTTGAATCTGGGGCCTCTGAGTCTCAGGCAGGAAAGTCTAATGCATAAGCCTTCTGCTGTCTCCTTAGCCCTTGCCTCCTATTTTAAAGACCTGCTTCAGGAAGCTTTGGTGCTGTAGTTTCTTTCCCTCTCCCTCGGCCTCTCTGTGTCTTAAAAAGGCTGCCCAGGGGGTCGGGCGGTGGCGCAGTGGGTTAAGCGCATGTGGCACAAAGCGCAGGGACCGGCGTAAGGATCCCGGTTCGAGCCTCCGGCTCCCCACCTGCAGGGGAGTCGCTTCACAGGCGGTGAAGCAGGTCTGCAGGTGTCTATCTTTCTCTCCCCTTCTCTGTCTTCCCCTCCTCTCTCCATTTCTCTCTGTCCTATCCAACAACGAATTGCGTCAACAAAGGCAATAATAATAACCACAACGAAGCTACAACAAGGGCAACAAAAGGGGAAAAAAAATGGCCTCCAGGAGCGGTGGATTCATGGTGCAGGCACCGAGCCCAGCAATAACCCTGGAGGAGGAAAAAAAAAAAAAAAAGGCTGCCCAGACCTGTGAAGCTTGGAGATGACCAAACTAGCAAACAACAAAAACAACAGAAAACTCCTGTTTCAAGAGCCCTGTTTCTGATGTGGTTGGTAGCTCTGGCATAACCATTTCATAAACACAAAACTCTGGCCAGGTAGGATGCATACGATCCCCAAGGCTGTCATTTCTAACACAGCTTTTGCTTTGATTTTTGTATTTTATCCTAGAAAATATTCAAGGTTCATGAAATATTTGCCTATCCATGGTGTTCGACTATATGATCAACAAGGAAAACGCACACAGAGAGACAAACACACACTGCTTAAGGGATGTGTAAAAAATAAGAAGATTTTTATTGTCGTTTTGAAAGCCAATTGTGTCATAAAAGATTGGCTGGAGGAAAATAAGACTGGGAAAACATAAATGTAAGTAGAATATACTAGAAAAAATGTCTTAGTGATACTATTTCAAAGGAAGAGACTGGCTGTATGGGGGGGGAGATCTTTCGCCTCCACAGCTCCTAGGGTGGGCTCAGGGGCAGAGAGGTGGTCCCGGTGCCTGTGGGCTGGGGTCCCCACCTGTTGTTCCCTAGTCCCTCTCATACAGCCGCCCATACAGGGCCGCAGTCACCAGGCCAGAGGACAGGCCACTCTTCCTCAGGAAATAGTGCTCGTTCTCCCAGCCCAGCCGGTCAGGGGTCTGCAGGGTCATCCCTGAGGTGAGAAGCAGAGGAAAGATATAGGAAGTGCTAAAGTTCCCCCACAGGTGAAAGTCAAACACCCCCGCGGCCTCTGTGATCTCCTGCCCACAGCTGTCAAAGCCCAGGCTGCCACACTTGACCAGGGCGCAGACTTGAACATAGTAAGTGCCATGCACAGTGTGCAGGCCGTCAAAGACGCCCAGGGCATACAACTCCCGGGACAGTGCCGGCCTCTGGTAAAGTAAGGAGCAGCAGAGGCTGTTGGAACAGACTCTGAGGTAGCCTTCCTTCCCCCACACCGGGACCAGGGTAAAGTTGTCATACATCATCTCTGAGTGGAAGGTCGGGGGAGCGTCCAAGTTCCACCTGGCGTCCCTCTCACAGTACACTTCCTGAGCGTCCCTCTCACAGAAAGGACTGCTCGCCAGGATTTTTAAAAACTTGCTATGGGATATGTCTGTGTCAGTAGTGGTGTTCTCTGAACCCACAAGTCCCACTGGGTTTCTGGCTACCTTGGCAGTTATCAGGTGGCCTCGGGAACTTTCCATGTCATGGTACCAAAAGGACTGCAGAGGGGTGTGTATGCCACTTCCTGTCATGCCCAGAGTTGGGTGGTGGACGTTAGCCGCCAGAAAGTTGATGCCGAAGGCGATGGCAAAGGCACTCTGGATCTGAATGGCTGCCAAGAGTGGGAGCTGGTTCATCCAGGCGGTAGGGTACACAATGTGCTTCACTTCAGGGTCTCTCAGGAGACTGACAGCGGGGTCGAAGAACAGTATGTCAAAGCAGGTGAAGATGCCAACCTTGCCAGCAAAGGGGGTATCAAAGACAATGTGGTCCACCTGGAGAGGGGTATCAAAAGCCGCCTCAAAGTAGAGGTTGTGTTTGCGGTAGCGGTCAACCAGGGTTCCGTTGCTGCTGAACACGACGTTCGTGTTGAACTGGTATCTGCCATCGTCTGGACACCCGGGGTTGCTGCTGTGGCAAGGCTGCTTTGTCCCCAGATTGGCCACCACGAACATCTCTCCCTTCATGGCCATACAGCTCAAACGCTGGAGGACCTAGGGGGGGGAAAAAGGCATCAATAAGAAAGCGATGTTTAAAACCCTGACTTTTGTCTGATAATTATAAAATACAAGATGCCTGTATTGCTTTGTGTCTATAACACAGAGAGCTGTCTGAAGGGAGTCAGGCCAACTGGCGCACTGGGGTAAGCACAGTTGGCACAAAGCGCAAGGACTGGATTCGAGCCCCTGACTCCCCACCCGCAGGGGCGTCGCTTCACAGGCGGTGACACAGGTCTGCAGGTGTCCGTCTTTCTCTCCACCTCTCTGTCTTCCCCTCCTCTTTCCATTTCTCTCTGTCCTATCCAACAATCACGATGACAAAAATAACAATAATAACTACAACAACAATAAAAAAGGGCAACAAAAGGGAAAATAAATAAATAAATATTAAAAAAAGATATGTATGAATACACACTTATCAAGCAAATCGAACAGAAGTAAGATATTGAAAGCCCACCTTCAGCACACCACACCACACCCCAGATCCTCCCTGCCCTCCCAGAGAAGTTGGCATTTGCAGTCTGACGTGCATCCAAATGGATCTGCCTCTATCCATTTCATCGTTACTGGTGTTCTCTTTACTGCTGTGCTATATGTCAGTTCTCTCTCTCTCTTTTCCACTTTATTGGATAGGACAAAGAAATTGAGAGGGGAGAGAGAGATAGATAGAGACAGAGAGACACCTGCAGACCTACTTCACAGTTTGTGAGGTATCCGTCCTGCAGATGGAGAATGGGGAGCTTGAACCTGGATCCTTGTGTGGGTCCTTGCACTTAGTACTATGTGTGCTTAACTGGGTGCACTACCACCCCCCACTCTCTTTTTTTTTTTCTTGCCTCCAGGGTTCTCACTGGGGCCCAGTGCCTGTGCTACAAATCCACTGCTCCTGGCAGCCATTTTTTCCCCCATTTTTTTATTGGATAGGACAGAGAGAAATGGAGAGAGGAGGGGAAGACAGAGAGGGGGAGAGAAAGACAGACACCTGCAGACCTGTGTCACCGCCTGTGAAGCGACTCCCCTGCAGGTAGGGAGCCGGGGTTCGAACCGGGATCCTTATGCCGGTCCTTGCGCTTTGCGCCACGTGTGCTTAACCCACCGAGCTGCCGCCTGACTCTCATTCATACATATCTTGCACAATTAATAAACAGATGGACCCACAGATGAGTCAGTGCTTTGCATTACAGGAAATTCTTTTCCGTGTGTCTTGGCCTCTGTCCCCTGTGCGTGGTTTGGCATGCTGAAGGGGCAAGCTGGCGTCCTCACATACCTCTGTGTCATTGAATCGATGGGGCTCCAGGCACGGGTTCCACCTGACCAGCTGGGGAGAAGGCATGAAGTCCAGAAATGGGTAAATGGAGGTTCTTGTAAAGTTGAAGCCATGAATGCCGTCTTCTGGAAACACAATGATCTGTGCGCCCTGGAAGTCAAAGCATCAGAGCACGTGCTGTGTTATCTGGTAACAGAAAGCATCCTTTCACTCGTTTATTCATTCTTTTATTCCTTTACTACACAGCCATCAGGCAGTTGCTCTGTACCAAGAGCCACAGCTAGCAAGATGGTGGCAGGACTCTCATCTAAGGTCTCGTTCCTGGGAAAGCTGCCACACCAGGTTGAGCTCTGAGGAAAAAAGACCAAGTCCCCTGGGCATGTCTGGGAAGCAAAGAATGAGTGAGCTTGGTTAAAGGGGCAGAGTCTTTGGGGCATGATGGGAGATTAGAAAATGTTATCTGGGGGGCCGGGTGGTGGCGCACCTGGTTGAGTGCACATGCTACAGTGCGCAAGGACCCGGGTTTGAGACCCTGGTTCCCCCGCTGCGGGGGTGGGGGGGGGGTTGGGGGGGTAAGCTTCATGAGTGGTGAAGCAGGGCTGCAGGTGTCTCTCTTTCTCTCTCTATCACTCCCCTGTCTCTCAATTTCTGGCTTTCTCTAGCCAATAAATAAAGATAACAAAAAAAAAAACTTAAAAAATATTATCTGTCTTTTTTATTTAGTTTGGGTAGAGACTGAGAGAAATTGAGGAGGTAGGAAGAGAAAGAGAGGGATCGAGAGAAAGGGAGAGAGAATACTGCAACACTGCCTCACTCCTTAGAAACCTCCCCCCTGCAGGTGGGGACGGGGGCTTGAACCCAGGTCCTTGTGCACTATAATGTGTGTGTCCTCTACCAGGTGTGCCACCACCCGGCCCCCTATAAGAGGTTTTAAATATCAGGCCATTAACAAATGTGAGATCTTGGGCTCAGTGGTTGGCAAGCTTCATTGTACATCTATCTCAGAGGAGGGACAAAAAACAAAAACAAGCAAAAGAAAGAAAGAAAGAAAGAAAGAAAGAAAGAAAGAAAGAAAGAAAGAAAGAAAGAAAGAAAGAAAGAAAACCAGCCACTGCAGTAGGGCTGGTGTTGGGGGTTCCACATCTAACGTCTCATTCAGTTGTCTGTGGCAGGGTCTCTAGGTATTCTAAGGAGTAGCCAAGGTGGGGGAGCCACCTGGTTGGGGTGAAAGTCAAGTGTGTTGATTTCAGAATAGAAAGGAGGACTCACTCTGATGTGCAGTTCCCCAGCGAGGAGTCAGCAGGCTCCTTTTAGGACCCTGAAGCCCTCTGTGCCTTTCCCCACACCTGGAGACACTCTCTGCTCCCAGCAGTGTCCTAGCCTGGGGTTCCCTGTGGCTTCTGCAGTGGCCTCTGGGAACTCCAAACAAACAGGGTGTCCTGAGCTCAGCTTCAGGCCTTATTCATTGCAGAGGCTTAAAAGGCCAAGCAGGAACACTGGCCCCAGTGTGGAAGTTGGAGGAGGAAGAAAGGGGAGGCATGAGTAATCTGAAATAACAAGAGAGCTGAGTCACTGGCTTCTGAGTGCGGTACAAACCCTGCCTGATTGCTTTCTTTCTTATTCCCTAGTTATAAAAGCTGAAGAAAGTTTAACTGTAGAACACTTACGAACAGCAACTATAAAGTAAGAATCAGAGTCCTCTAAATGAAGATAGGTATTGTGCATATCTTGGCTATTTCATCACTTGTTTCTCTGTGTATATATGCATGTGTCTAACTGAGATTCTCTATTAAACATGTAGTTTTCCTGTTACTACCTTAGGACATCAAAATGACAGAGATACCTCCAAAAATATCATTTGTAATGGTCCTGTTGTTATCCCCCCTGAGAATTTTTTAAAATATTTATTTATTCCCTTTTGTTGCCCTTGTAATAAGAAGAATTGGTGTTACTGATGTCATTGTTGTTGGATAGGACAGAGAGAAATGGAGAGAGGAGGGGAAGACAGAGAGGGGGAGAGAAAGAGAGACACCTGCAGACCTGCTTCACCGCCTGTGAAGCTACTGCCCTGCAGGTGGGGAGTCGGGGGTTCGAACCAGGATCCTTACGCCAGTCTTTGCACCGCCTTTGCATTTAACCCACTGCGCTACCATACGACTTCCCAGAGAATACTTTTGTTGAACCTCTACTATTGGACACTTGAGTGATTTCCAATTTTTTTGTAATGAAACAAAAACTGGGACCCTGGGAAGACAGATAGTGAAGCACTAGAATGCAAGCCGTTGAGGATCAAACACTGGCCCACTGCGAGTTGTGCACTCTGCTGGTTGAGCCATCTTCTGGTCTCTGCCTTCATTTTACTTATTTATGTTTTTGTTACCAGGGTCAGCTCTGGGCTCTGAGTCACAGAACTCCACAATTCCTAGAAGCCACTTTTAAAATATCCAGCAGAGATACAGATGGAGAGAGTATCAGAGGGATTTTTTAATCTCTAACACACAGAGAGAAGGAGAGGGTATGGGGTAGATAGCATAATGGTTATGCAAAGAGAATTTCCTGCCAGAGGCTCCTGAGTCCCAGGTTCAATCCCCTGCACCACCATAAAGCCAGAGCTGAGTAGTACAAAAGGAAGAAAAGAAAGAAAAAGAAAGAGAGAGAGAGGAAGAAAACATATGACAAGCTGTCTGCAGTATGTCTCTCTTGGCAGAGGCAGGTACAGGGGAAAAAGGAGTCCAGTTTAGGGCTGGGTGGTGGCCCACCTGCTTGAGTGCACGTGTTACTATGCCCAAGGACCGGGTTTTAAGCCCGCTCCCCACCTGCACTAGCCCTGGGTTCACTCCCTGGTACTGCATTATAAAAAATACTGGGGAGGGGGGAGTGTGGTGCGGGCGGTAGTGCAGCAGGTTAAGCACACACGGTGTGAGATGTAAGGACCCGTGTAAGGATCCCAGTTCGAGCCCCCAGCTCTCCACCTACAGGAGGGGTCACTTCACAAGCAGTGAAGCAGGTCTGCAGGTGTCTTTCTCTCCCCCTCTCTGTCTTCCCTTCCTCTCTCCATTTCTCTCTGTCCTATCCAACAACAACAGCAACGACAATGGCAACAATAACAACAACAAGGGCAACAAAAATGGGAGAAATGGCCTCCAGGAGCAGTGGATTTGTAGTGTAGGCACCAGTAGAGGCTGGACCAGAATTCTCAGCTTCCTGCCAACATTAGTTACCAGGTGTGTTTGTTAGTGAGTGTGTGTGTACATTACATGTTAGAATATTTAACATCCAGTTATTCCTGTAGTCCAGGGGCCTTACATATGCAAGACTCCACTGTTGCCATGCTGACTTTAAAAATTAATTTTAGTTTCATTTTCTTTTGCCACTAGGGCTAATGCTAGAGCTTGAGTTCCTGCAATGATGACTCCACTGCTCCTGGCAGCCACTTTTTTCCCCTTAAAGAGACAGAGAGCAAAAGGGAAGAAAGAGAGAGAGAGAGAGACAGAGAGAGGGAGAGAGAAAGAGACAGAGAGACACTTATAATACTGCTTCACTACTTGTGAAGCTTTCCCCACTCCTGCAGGTGGGGGTCTGGGGTTTGAACCCATGTCCTTATGCATTGCAACATGTGTGCTCTTATCAGGTGCTTCACTGCCCAGTGCCCCCATGGAGTTTTCTTTCCAGTCTTTTTTATTCTCAAAGTAGAGTGAGAAGGACAGAGAGGAAGAGGGATGTCACAGCACTGCTCCACCGCCCATGGAGCCTTCTTCGGCGTGTTCACTGCCAGGCGAGCTAGCTCCTGGCATAACACTTATTTTCTTCTTTTTTGAGATGATTTTTAATATTATTTATTTAATTCTAAGAGAGACATTGAGTAGGGAGAGGGACATAGAGAAAGAGAAACACTGGGGGGGGGGGGCAGTGGTGCACTTGGTTAAGCACATGTCACCATGCTCAAGGATCCGGGTTTGAGCCCCTGCTCCTGGGACCTGCAGAAAGGACCCTTCAGGAGTGACGAGACGGGTCTGCAGGTGTCCACCTTCCTCTATTTCTCCTTCCCTATCAATTTCCCTCTGTCCTGTCAAATAAAAATAAAGTAGAAAGAAAAAAAATGGCCTCCAGGGGAGTCGGGCTGTAGAGCAGCGGGTTAAGCGCAGGTGGCGCAAAGCACAAGGACCGGCATAAGGATCCCGGTTCGAGCCCCGGCTCCCCACCTGCAGGGGAGTCGCTTCACAGGCGGTGAAGCAGGTCTGCAGGTGTCTGTCTTTCTCTCCCCCTCTCTGTCTTCCCCTCCTCTCTCCATTTCTCTCTGTCCTATCCAACAATGACAACAACAATAATAACCACAACAATAAAACAACAAGGGCAACAAAGGGAATAAAAAAAAAAATGGCCTCCAGGAGCCATGGATTCATAGTGCTGGCACTGATGTGTGAGAGAGAGAGAGAGAGAGAGAGACACCCGCAGCATGGCTTTGTCACTTGAGCCTGGGTCCTTGCACGCAGTAACCCATGTGTCTGAGCATTCGACCAGGTGCGCCACCACCCAGCCCCCATTTATTAATGTCTTTTCATAGCACCAGGGAATGAGTCTAGGGTCTTGTGTGTGCAGGGTACTTTTGAATGGCCTCCTCAGCCCATTTCCCACCATACATATACATATATATGGAGAGAAAGAGGAAGAAAAAGAGAGACAGAGAGAAAGATGAGGGGTCCGGGAGGTGACGCAGTGGTTGGGGCACTGGACTCTCAAGCATGAGGTCCCGAGTTCGATCCCCGGCAGCACATGTACCAGACTGATGACTGGTTCATTCTCTCTCTCTCCTTTCTCATTAATAAATAAATAAAATCTTTAAAGAGAGAGAGAGAGAGAGAGAGTGATGAGAGGTGCTCACCGCACTGCTCTGTTACCCATGGAACTCCTGGTGCTATCCATGCTGCTCCAATGGGGTGGGTGTCAGGACTTGAACCCGGGGCCTTGCACACCTCTCTGTGTCAGCTATAACTCAGTGACAGAATTTTAAAGCAAAGCAGTGGACAGTGGCTATCCTGCCATTACTGAATGCTCTAAGGAGAGAAGGCACAGTCTGGGGCAACACGTGCTGGCATGACACCAGGGCCCTTCTGCTCCCCCTGGCACTTACTTACTGTGGGGACTGGGAGGGTTTCCTCACACAGCTGGCTCTGCCCACCCACCTCCAGGCCTGAACACCAAACTTCCCTTTGGCTGTGGGTTTCCCAACAGGGCATTTTCTGAGGTCACATCTGGCACCAATGCTTCCTTCTCTGCCCCACCCTTCCTGGTGGGAGTGGGAAACTGGGCCAAGCAGGAAGTCTCCACAAAGGCTGGCTCCCATCACCTACCTCCCTTTGTCTCGGGTCCACTGACGCCTCGGACTGTTCCAGGTCTGGACGGAGCCAGAAATGAGCCCCACCTCTAGCCTGAGGCTAGAAAATGGGCTGTTTGATGACTTCAGTTAAACTGTGCAGACTTCCAAGAACATAAGAGGCCCTGGTGTGCCGTTGACTCTGCATTTTTCAGTATATCTGACTCCATGGTGGCACCGGGTGGGGGTGGGGGGCTTAAACAGATCCCATGGCCCAGTTCACACCTTATCTGACTCTCAGGGAATGGCCCAGGTACCCACGTTTGTCTGTGAGCGGCCAGGATCGTATTTGAAAACCGGGGATCTTACCAACCCCACCAACACTGGTCTGACTTGATGTGAAAAGCATCATCTGAGCATCTTCCTTTCTGAAATGGAGATCTGGGGTGGGAGAGGGTGTCTTAACAGAGAGTGCCTTACAGCGTGGGGAACCCAGGATACAGCCCGGCACCATGTCTGGGCACCATGGTTGGGGAGGGGAAGCCCCATGGACCATGGATGGCGGAGCAATGCTGTGGTGACTCTTTCTTTTCTATTTTAAATATTTTTTTTTTCCTCCAGGGTTAGTGCTGGGCTCGGTGCCTGCACCATGAATCCACTGCTCCTGGAGGCCATTTTTTCCCCCTTTTTTGCTGCCCTTGTTGTTGTAGCCTCCTTGTGGTTATCATTATAACCATTGCTGATGTTGTTCCTTGTTGGATAGGACAGAGAGAAATGGAGAGAGGAGGGGAGACAGAGAGGGGGAGAGAAAGACAGACACCTGCAGACCTGCTTCACCGCCTGTGAAGCGACTCCCCTGCAGGTGGGGAGCCGGGGGCTCAAACCAGGATCCTTACGCTGGACCTTGCGCTTTGCACCACATGCGCTTAACCCACTGCACCACCGCCTGACCCCCTAAATATTTTTTAAATTTATTATTGGATAGAGACAGAGAGAAATCAAGAGGAAGAGGGAGATAGAGGGGGAGAGAGACAGAGAGACACCTGCAGTCCTGCTTCACCACTGTAATGTGTGCGCTTAACCCGGTGCATCACTGCCTGGCCCCTGACTCCATCTCTTTCTGTCTTTGCCTTTCCCCTCTCAACCATACACACACACACACACACACACACACACACACACACACACACACACACACACACGATAAAATAAAGAATGGAAAGTCTGATCAGGGAATCAATGATATTGTACATGCATGAGGTCTTGAGTTAAAGAAAAGAAAACTAAATTGGTCTATAATGCAGAGCCTAATTCAGGTCTGCAAGCTCCTGATTTTTTTTTTTTGCCTCCAGGGTTATTGTTGGGGCTCAGTGCCTGCACCATGAATCCACTTTTGTTGTAGTCCTTGTTATTACTGTTATTGTTGTTGTTAGATAGGACAGAGAGAAATGGAGAGAGGAGGGGAAGACAGACAGGGGGAGAGAAAGACAGACACCTGCAGACCTGCTTCACCGCCTGTGAAGCGACCCCCCTGCAGGTGGGGAGCCGGGGGCTCGAACCGGGATCCTGACTCCGGGTCTTTGCGCTTAGCCCGCTGCGCTCCCGCCCGGCCCCGAAGCTCTGGTCACTCGGCACAGTGAGACCCCAGCCAGCTTTCTCACTCAGCTCTGTTTTCCCCAGCGGCTGGCTTTTGCGAAGGGGCCTCGGGCTAGGGAGCAAAGCGCTGGGTGCTGCGGACCCGGCGGCGGTTCTAACCCCGGCCCGGGTCTTGCCTTTCGGGCGGCGGCCATCACTTGCTCTTCATAGACGGCCAGGTTCTGGTCCATGAGCTCCAGCGCCTCCTGGCGGCTGATGAGAGCCAGCGGGTCGGGACTCAGGACGGACTGGTGCTCGTACACCGCGGCCACGAAGCAGCCGGCCTGGGGACACTGGGCGCGGGGCTGCTTCCCGGGACGCGCCGCTTCACCCCAGGCGCCCGGGGCGAGCACCAGACCGCAGCTGCAGAGGAACAGCGCGAACATGGCTCGGACCATAAATCTGGAAGGGAACGGGGGCAAGGGCAAAACAGCTGAATGCAGAATGCTGCCAGCAGGAGGCGGGCGGTAGAGCAGCGGGCTAAGCGCAAGGACCGGTGTAAGGATCCCGGTTCGAGGCCGCGGCTCCCCACCTGCAGGGGAGTCCCTTCACAGGCGGTGAAGCAGGTCTGCAGGTGTCTCTCTTTCTCTCCCCCTCTCTGTCTTCCCCTCCTCTCTCCATTTCTCTCTGTCCTATCTAACAGAGATGACTTCAATAACAACAATAATAACTACAACAGTAAAACAACAGGGGCAACAAAAGGGAATAAATAAATATTAATAAAATGCTGCCAGGAATTGCACTTTTGCAGCTGTGATATATTCATCTTGGCATATTAAACTCACCCACCATGAGAGCACAGCTCAAAGGGCTTGCTTCATGCTTCTAATGAAAGGCTCTGTGTTTCCCTCCAAGCGCCTAACGAGTCCTGGTTTGCAAGGGCTCACTGTGTTAACAGACCTTTTGGAAACAGACCCATGCTTACCAGGGCTCGGTGAGGTGCTGGGGTGTCACTATTTGCTGGAAAGGCTGCTCCTTCAAATATTAAGCGCCAACAATGACTCCTCATTATTTTGCAGGATTCTGTGTCCAGCTGACATCTCACTGCCTTGCCCGCTGGTCACACATGCAGAGTACAAACTGGTCATCTGTAGACGCCATGCTGACTGTGACCCTCACACAGCCTGACCTTCCTACCCATAAGGACCAGATGGATTAAAATTCTCCCTGCGTTGCTTTTGTTAGTCAGGAGTATAAAGGGCAAGTCTCCCTTTATCCAGCACAACAGGCTGGATGTGGTGCAGTGCAATCCCTGCCTTCAGCTTCAGAGCCAGCAACTAGCTACTCTCTGCTGGGCTGGGACAAAGAGGTCTCCTCAGCAAAGGTGGTTTGTGCTTCCTCCTTGAACTCCACTGTGGCCCTGACACAGCATTTTCCCATCCCTGTGAGGTGAACACTCCTGCTCAAAAGCATCATCATCTGGCAGTCAAATGTTTTTGCAACGTGAAGATGCAGCTTCCCAGAAAACCGACTCCAGTCTTCCAGAAAGCACACTTGGCTTTGTGGCTTCTACCAAAGGAATTGGAAGTCAAAGCATGGCCCCTACCAAAGGGACCGGAAGTCAAAGCATGGCCCCTACCAAAGGGACTGGAAGTTAAAGCATGGCCCCTGCACTGATGCTGTCGTGCCCCTCCCCTGTCCCAGAACAGGAATTTTTAGTTGTAGTTGTTATGAATTACTAAGTGCTTTTAGAGGGAAAAGTTCAGTTCTGCCTTGAATATTAGGCTGAGGTCCCCATCTCTGTGCCAGGCTCAGGCCACTGGCTCTGTGACGTGCTAGGGAGGAGGGGATTGCTGACTAGCGGCCCAAGAGCCCGGACTAACCATCATATAGCTGTTCTCCCCTAAAAAAAAAAAAAAAGACGCCTTGCTCAAGTCTGACTCACAATACTTGTGTGGTTATTTCAAAACTGAAACTTTCTCGGGGCTACAGATTTCTCTTAATTTCCCCTCTCCAAAGTTCCAGAAACAAAAATCACCCCAATTGTTTCCACGACAGCACAAGGACTCAGGATGCTGTCAGAATCCTTACGAAACCACATTTATTCTCAGCACCCACCCAACTCCATCTCAAACTGCCACTTCTTCCCAGGAAGGAATGAATGTACCATCCAAATACCAAATGCCAGGATTTGTAGCCATTCATCAAGAACACTGTAAACAATGTTTTAAGATGGGAACAAGGGGCCTTTGAGCAAGCAGTCATGAGGTTTTTTTTTTTTTTGAGTAAAAACAAAAGTGTAATTGATAAGCGTCCTTATCTGGGTTTTGCTTCTGAAAATCAGCAAGAAATATTCAAAGTCTCAAACTCTGTTTGCTGTTCCACCTCTGGTTTTGTCTAACAAAAACCTGATGATGCTAACAGGGTGATTTTTCTGGGGGGAGCTTTCACCTTCAGAGCTATAATTACAGTATTTTTGGGGCTAGGTGGTGGCACACCTGGTTAGGCAAACACATTACAGTGCACAAGGACCCAGATTCAAGCCCCCAGTCCCCACCTGCAGGGGGAAAGCTTCACGAGTGGTGAAGCAGGGCTGCAGGTGTCTCTCTGTTTTTCTCCCTCTCTACTTCCCCCTCCCCTCTCAATTTCTCTCTGTCTCTATGCAATAATAAATGAATAAAATGAAATAAAGATTTAAAAAAATTTAAAGAGGCTGGGTGGTGGCGCACCTGGTTGAGTGCACGTTACAATGCACAAGGACCTGGGTTCGAGCCCCTAGTCCCCACCTGCAGAGGGGAAGCTTCACAAGTTGTGAAGCAGGGCTGCAGGTGTCTCTCTGTCTCTCACCCTCTCTATCCCTCCCTTCCCTCTTGATTTCTGTCAATAAATAAAGATAATAAAAAAATAAAAATTGTTAAAAAATTTAAAAAAGAGAACTCATGACATATTTTTAAAAAATAATAATTACAACACAGCTAATAAGAACAATGAACCCACCTTCTCTGACCCATCATGGATGGAGCTAGAAGAAATTATGTTAAGTGAGCTAAGTCAGAAAGAGAAAAACGAGTATGGGATGATCCCACTCATCAACAGAAGCTGAGAAAGAAGAACAGAAAGGGAAATTCAAAGCAGGAGGTGACTGAATTTGGAGTGGGGCACCAAAGAAAAAACCCAGGGATGAGAGTGAGGGTGAATGTTCAGCTTCTTGGGGTGGGGATGGGGGAGGGGAGGGGACACAGTCTTTTGGTGGTGGGAATGGTGTTTATGTACACTCCTAGCAATTTGCAGTCATATAAATCACTATTTAACTAATATGAGAGGGGAAAAATTGAATATCTCAAACTTTTTAAAGCACAGACTGAGTCTTTTTTTTTTTTTTTTTTATTTAAGAAAGGATTAATTAACAAAACCATATGGTAGGAGGGGTACAACTCCACACAATTCCCACCACCCAATCTCCATAACCCTCCCCTCCCCTGATAGCTTTCTCATTCTCTGTCCCTCTGGGAGCATGGACCCAGGGTCATTGTGGGTTGCAGAAGGTAGAAGGTCTGGCTTCTGTAATTGCTTCCCCGCTGAACATGGGCGTTGACTGGTCGGTCCATACTCCCAGTCTGCCTCTCTCTTTCCCTACTAGGGTGTGTCTCTGGGGAAGCGGAGCTCCAGGACACATTGGTGGGGTCTTCAGACTGAGTCTTTTTAATACACAGGCTGAGTCTTTGATATGCTGACTCTCTTAAAAACTTAGTCCAGGGAGAATAAAAGCAACTGGAGGCACAGCTATATGCAAACAATGTCAAAGGCCATAAAATATGGTGAGGGTGTGTGTGATACAGCAAATCCTAACAAAGGGATTCTTCAAAGTTAACTCCATTGCCAAACAATGTGATTACTGCAATAACTATCTATTGTCTTCTTAAACCCCAAGACAACAGGAACCTCCCACTTCCTCTATTGAATCTATGTTTCTCCCAATCCTGGAACCTCTGGGGTGGGGCTCACTTCCCTGCATGCTTCTCTCAAATCAGGCCAAATAATATTGCATCTGCTGATTCCAACCTAATCAATGCAACCAGTACCGTCTCAGCATGCTTCACCTCAGACTGTGTACAGAGACATCAGGCATGGATTGCCAACCCTTCACCCACATCACTCGGGTGAGACCTTTCCTTTCATGGTATTCTCTAATTCCATTCCAGGAGGTTCACTTCCTAACAAAGTCCCAAAACCTAGATATAGGCCAGGTCCCGTAAGATAGAGCATATGTTCACATGTATCCATAAATTAGGGCAAAATACTGAAAGCAAAAATACACAATAGTCTTTAGTGAGTCAATATCAAATTCATAATGAAATAGTGTCCACTTAGACTTAGATACCCTCCTCACCTACTTCCTATTACAGTTCTCTCACTCACTCCAAAGCTAACCTTAGCAAAGCAAGGACTGCAAAAGCTGAATAAGGGCAAGAGACTGGCATACTTTAGTGATGACTCTTTAGTCATTATCAGGCCATTCCATCAGCTGGGCCCCTAATCGGGGAGTCCTGAGTCTCCCAAACAGACTTGATGGGCCTAGACCTCAAATAAATCCCTCTCTCCATTGTTTCTGGTCATCTCTATCAGGAACAACAAAATAGACCCCTTTGTGGGCCCCCATAGGACCTTGCCCTCAACCTGGATCAACAATGGTAGAGAATGTTCCATCCTCTGAAGGGAGGATGGACAACATACTCTGTGCTACACCTGAGGAGGATGGGTTGATACTGGGGCAGCATGGAATGTTCCCACTCATGACCACAGACTGTGAGCTCAGATCTACAGGGGTGTAGAGGTCACACAGGCTCCTAAGCTAATTATGGGCCCCAGATCACATCAAATAGATGGGGTTTACAGTCAACAATATTTATACCCCTTTCCCATATTAGGGAGCTACTCTCTTCCCTGATCTAGTTTTCTGGTCCTTTTCCCAGCCATGACATCATCTCCCCAGACAATAATTAAGATTCACCTGCATATCAGATTTCAGGCTTAGGCAAAAAACAACAAACAAACAAACACACTAGTATAGCTACAGGCCCTCTGAAATATAACTAAAATATGCCTACTACCTATCTACAAAATGGAGACCCCCCCAACGCTTCACCATTCCAGCCTTTAAGTCCATAATTGTCCAACAGGTTGTTTGGCTTTGTATGTCAGCTTTCTTTTCAGCCACCAGGTTCCAGATGCTAGCAGGATGAGACCAGACTTCCCTGGACAGACAACCCCACCAATGTGCCTTGGAGCTCTGCTTCCCCAGAGCCCTTCCCCACCAGGGAAAGAGACAGGCTGGGAGTATGGATCGACCTGTCAACACCCATGTTCAGAGGGGAAGCAATTACAGAAGCCAGACCTTCCACCTTCTGCATCCCACAATGACCTTGGGTCCATACTCCCAGAGGGATAAAGAATAGGAAAGCTATCAGTGGAGGGGTTGGGATACAGAGTTCTGGTGGTGGGAACTGTGCGAAGCTGTACCCCTCTTATCCTATGGTTTTGTCAATGTTTCCTTTTTATAAATAAAAAATTAAAAAAAAATAATTACAGTATTTTTTGAAGGATGGGGCTGTGGCCCATGTGGTGGGGAAACTGAGGCCTGGGGCTGGGAAGCCTACCAACCAGCGTTCAGGAGAGGCAAACAGGAGGTGCTGGGACCAAGAGGGGAGATCACAGCAGCCCCCCACCCCGCCTTTCTCTTTTAAGAGCTGTGTGTCATGAACCTGGGGACACAGAACATTCAGGGGCTTGCAGTCCAGCAGTGAATTCTTCCCGATTTGAGAAGATAAAATTTAAGATGATTTACCAAAGGAGAGCTGTGAGCACTCGTGGACTGTGCATGAACAAAGGAAGGTGATAATAAGGGTTGTGCAGATTCAGCCAGGTATACATGCCAGAAAGCAGCGAGCTTGCCGAGGGAGGAGAGAATGAGTAATTATCATAAGAATAGTCCCCCCCCCCCCCCCCCCCCCCGTTGAGTGGCACAGCAGTTGTCTTAGTCAAACATGCAGACACTGGTTCTCCCCTCTTGGGGCACCACACAACTGCCTGGGGAGAAACCAGAGGAATTTTGAAAGGCCCAGCAGGCAGAAGGGGGGCAGTTCTAAAGGGGCTGGAGGGCTAGGGGCGCTCCCAGGACCAAAGGGCTCTGGGAAATGGGGTTATTAGAAACCCAGTAATAGATCCGTAAACAGAAGGGCAACTTGACCCGCGTGCCCAGTCTGCAAAGGCAGCCGTGCTGTCTCTTGGGGCGGAAGGCTCCATACCCTTCAGACTAAGCCTCAGGGAGGGGCCTGTAGGAAGGCATCACTGAGGTGACAGTGTGCTTCCTTACCCTACCTGGAGAGCAGGGTGTGGGTGTATGAGGCACCCCCCGCCCCACGACCAGGAAACAGTGGGTCCCGGACAAGGTGTAGGTGTCTGGACACAACAGCGAATGAGGCCAACCATTCTGCTACATTCTGGACAGGCCTCCCACGGACCAAGGGGAAACAGGCCGGGCAGGGCCTGGTGTGCTGAAGGGTGCTCTGGACTGCGTGGTCAGGGCGGGCTGAAGTGAGGACAGGACAGGCGGAGGAAGGCTCTATAGGATCCCTGTGGAAACCCGGTGAGCAACCTGTCGGAGGCCAGAGGGAAGGACGGCCATTAGGTTTGGGAAACAGGAAGGAGAGTGGGCTGAAGCTCAGAGAAGAGGGCCAGGCAGCAGATAAATGAAATAACACAAGGAGACTGCTCTCTGGCCTCCTCACTGCCTCCTGCCCCCCCACCAAAACTGCCTGGGTGCCCCTCCTTCCAAGCACCCATCATTAGCACAGCCAGGAGATCAGTGAAAGGCTCAGTCAGCCGTGACATTTCCCTACGTTCAGTCTTCCAGTGACTCCCACTTTATGAGGAGTGAAAGGCACAGACGGCATGCCAACCAGAATAATCTGGCAGACAGGAAGTGAGAGATGGGTGGAGTGAGGGCTGCTGAGTTGGCCTCTTAGAGCAAGCATCCTCAGAGGCTGCTGCTCCCCTCCCACACAACCTCATCAGGAAGGTGTCGGTGGTCGGTGAGGAAGAGAAACCCGAAATCTAAATTGCATGGGAATCTATTTCGTGGAAATCTGGTAACATATCAGTCACCCAGGTATTTTTACACACAAGGAATCTTTCTTTCCCTGTTGCTCACTGACTCATCTTGAAAATTGGCCGTGTTTCCTTCCTAGTGATGCATTACAACAGTGTCTTCTGCAATAAAATGAAAGGCTTATTATTAAGGTCTTTGTAATAAGATCATTTCAGGGGGCAGGTATATGCATTTGCAGTTTTATATGTAGGCCTACTGATTGTGTTCATAAGAGCTTTTGTCACTCCTCACTTGTCTGGGGGAAAGGCAGTCGCATGACTGAGAAAGGAGGCGGGGAGAGTCCCGGAGCCGGTGTCACATCCCGTGGTGCAGTGCCCGAGGACTCTGCCGCGTGAGGACTCAGCTCGGGAGACGTTTGTATGTCTTCTGCATGGAATGCCAAGAAAAACACCGGAAAATTCCTAGTAGTCTTACACTGACTCTCACGACTGTTGTGGTCTCCTCGTCGAAACCCCTTTACAGAAGGACGGAGGAGTTCATGACCACCTAACCTGCATCACTGGAATCGAAAGACATCCCCAAAGAGGCCTTTTCTTTCCCCGAGGACCTCTTAGATTTCTCTTTCTTCCCTTCTTTCTTTCTTCCCCCCCCCCCAATTAATCTCACAGTGAGCTTGGTTGGTACCTGGAACAAGAAAACCCACAGTGGTAGGGGGTTGGGGCAGCTTCCTGCCAACCCATCGGCCACAAGATGCCTTCTTCAAAAGCATCAAGTCGGTGCTGGGTACTGTGAGGAGGAACTTGAAATTCAGAGCTGAAACCCTGGGGAGCAGTGAGGAACTAAACAAGATCCCCTGAGTTGAATAAGTAAGAAGTGATTTCACCTCCCGAAAAGCCACAGCTGTTGTGCTTTTCAAAAGAGAACGGCATACAGGCTTGCAGGAGTGTCACTGAAGGGCAAGCTTTTTTGATTTCTGCTCCACTGTCCAAAGAATTGATTGTAGGGGATTACATGAACAGACAGCACTGTGACCCCTGAGCCTGACATACACACCACTTTGCTATTTTCTCAGAGGGGAATTCTTTTCACAGCTTTAGGAAAATAAAAACTCTCTCGGAAATGCCCAGGTGTTCAGTGGAGAAGGGGCTTTCCAGGGCTGATTTTCATGTGGGGCAGAGAGCTCCAGTTGGGAGTGATTTCTTCAGGTGCGGTACTGCCACCTGGTGGACACACTGAGGATCACTCCCCAGGTGGGTTAATGCCCTAACACACGGGGGTGGGTGGGCGTGGGGGGTAAACAAAGGACTCACAATAGTCAACTTTTTTTTTTTTTACAGGACTGCAGCATAATGAATGTGGTATCTGCAATAACTTAATATTAGCCAATCTTTAGTATACATGATACAGCTACCTTTTTTTTTTTCCCTGCCAATTCAATTCACTGGTTAAAAAGTAGTCAATTCTTGGTGTATACATCATTTATTTATTCCCTTTTGTTGCCCTTGTTGTTTTATTGTTGTTGTTACTGATGCCGTCGTTGTTGGATAGGACAGAGAGAAATGGAGAGAGGAGGGGAAGACAGAGAGGGGGAGAGAAAGACAGACACATGCAGACCTGCTTCACCACCTGCTTCGACTCCCCTGCAGGTGGGGAGCCGGGGGCTCGAACCGGGATCCTAATGAGTTTCCAAGTGGTGGGAATGCAGGTTTCCAGGAACCTGCCTGGGGTCACACCTAGAAAGCCAGAGGCTAGAGGACAGAAGTGTGGGTCCCATGTAGTGAAAATGAGCGGCAAAGTATTGCAACTCAAAGGAGGGAATACATTTACTCTCCATGACTTGATTCAGAGGACCAGCAGACAGCTCGCCCAGCAGAGCACACACTTTCCACGTGTGAGGAGCGGGGCCAGAGTTCTAGCACCACCTGAGAATGTCAGGGACGGCACCAGGGACGCTCCATGGCTGAAGTGCTGTGCTGTGCCTCCTCCTCTCTGTCTCCCTCACTCTTTGAAATAAAAAGAATAAATATGTCAACGTGGGAGCAATGGACGTACGCAGGCACAAGGCTAGCAAAACACTCACACCCTCACACACCCCCCACCCCGCGCGCGAGTGAGTGTGTGCGCTCCGGGCGAGTTAAGGAATTCAGTGCTTAGGCGTCCGGCGCTAGCGCAGCGGGTTAAGCGCACGTGGCGCGAAGCACAAGGACCAGCATAAGGAACCCGGTTCGAGCCCCCGGCTCTCCACCTGCAGGGAGGTCACTTTATAAGCAGTGAAGCAGGTCTGCAGGTGTCTTTTTCTCCCCCTTTCTGTCTTCCTCTCCTCTCTCCATTTCTCTCTGTCCTATCCAACAACGATCAATAACAACAACAACAAGGGCAACAAAAGGGTTTCCATTTGTGTAAAGAATTTCCTACTCTCGAGAGAATAAAACAGGAGCAATAGATAGATGTTCTAGTCTACAGGGAGATAAAATGAATTTAAAATGACAATTTATTATACATTTAATTAAACATTTAACTAAAGGGCCTGGGCACTGGCATATCCAGTAGATATAGTTCTCCCAGGGTTACAGATACGGGCTGACTCTATCTCTGTCTAGATCTGTGTCTTTCTCTGTATTCATCCCCCCATTTTTTAAAGAAAAATTAAATATTTTTTATGTATTTTCCCTTTTATTTCCCTTGCTGTTTTTTTATTGTTTTCCCTTTTATTTCCCTTGTTGTTGTAGTTATAGTTGTTGTCATTGTTGGATAGGACAGAGAGAAATGGAGAGAGGAGGGGAAGACAGAGGCGGAGAGTAAGACAGACACCTGCAGACCTGCTTCACCGCCTGTGAAGCGACTCTTCTGCAGGTGGGGAGCCGGGGCTCGAACCGGGATCCTTACGCCGGTGTTTGTACTCTGCGCCACCTGCGCTTAACCTGCTGCGCTACCACCTGACTCCCTCCCTTTTTTTAACGGTCCTGCCTTCACTTCCTGTCATCCCTACACCTATTGCTACTTCCGGGTGTCATTCATTCCCCCTCTCCTCCCTCAGACCAGAGAAGCAGCGCCTGATTCCCGCTGGTGTTTTCTGGATCCACTTGCTTTTCAGTGATGGCACAAAAGCCAGATTCCTGGTGATCACGGGTCCTGGTGGAATGGGGGTACAGAGCCCCTGGTTTTCTTTCCCTAGCATCCACCCCTTGGGAGTCTGGAACAAAACTCTTTATGGGGTGCAGAAGGCGGGAGGCCTGGCTTCTGTAACCACTTCTCCATTGGACACGGGCGTTGGCAGGTTCACCCGTACCCCCAGCCTGTGACTTACCTCTTCTACCCTGTTGGGACATGAATGGAAGTAGCATGCAGCTGAGGTCAGCCCGAGAAGCATACCACAGATTAACGCAAACCCACAGGGATTGTGGGTGTACAGGAAGTGACTTAAACAAATGTCTGGTGGGAATCAGGCTTTCTGTTCCTGCTGCTCTGCCATCCGCTTGCCTTCTCCTCCGGACGCCATGCTGCTTTGACCTCAGACTGCTAACTGAACTAATGGACTCTTGGCTCCCTGTCATTTCATGAATAGTCATTCTTTCCTTCTGTGTTCAATTAGTGTAAGGCAATTAAGCCGGAAGATAACACACTAGGAGGTGAAAACTAGGAACAAACAGTAACCAAAAGAGAAAATTAATATCTATAAGCCAAATTTTCTTTCTTTTCTACCAGAGCACTGCTCAGCTCTGGCTGGTGGTGGTACAGGGGTTTGAACCTGGGACTTTGGAACCTCAGGCCCGAGAGTCTCTTTGCATAACCGTTATGCTATCTATATCCCTTCCCCTGACAGCAGCCAGGGAGTTTTTTTTTTTTTTTTTTTTAAAGAATTTTAACTTATTTATTTATTTTTTTAAATCTTTATCTGTTGGATAGAGACAGTCAGAAATTGAGAGGGGAGGGGATGATAGTGAGGGAGAGAGACAGAGAGACACCTGCAGCCCTGCTTCACCACTTGTGAAGCTTTCCCCCTGCAGGTGGGGACCAGGGGCTCGAACCTGGGTCCTTGCGCACTGTAACATGTGCGCTCAACCAGGTGCGGCACCACCTGGCCCCCAGGGAGGGTTTTTATGTACTTAAATAACCCGAGTTGTAATAAACCTGCCATTTGGCCCCAGCCAAATCGAGCGGAAGTTTTTTAAAAAAAAAATGTAATCACTATAGTACCCTACAACTAAATTTTAATTTTTGTACCTAGGAGTTGGGAATGAGATCATCTGATGTGAAGTGCTGAGTGTTCCATTAGTGCAAATCACTTAAGCTATAAGATAACACACTAGAAGCTGAAAGCCAGAAACACACAGTATCCAAAAAAGAAAAGAGTATAAGCCAAGTAGAACCTACAGCAAAATATTTTAAAGCAGTTATGAAGACTGATAGTGAAATATTTTTATGTGCCAAAAATTCAGTGACTTTGTTCTATAGTAACTTCAAAAATATGGATGTACAAACATGTACACATGTGATCAGATACGGGAAAACGCTTCCATCCATGCAAACACCACAGGTCATGCTATCGGATTTAAAACGGCTTCTCAAATATTAGTTACTCTACTGAACAAAACAGTATAGGAAAAAAGTAAATATTTAAGACTCACAAATCCCAGTGTGGGACTAGGAGCTTGGAAATAGGCATTCTGTGCTAACAAATAAAAAGCTAAATGAGTTTGACTGAAAACTGACTCTTCTTTGATACTTCAGAGAACTGAAGTTACAGAAAATTGCTTCCTCCAAAATTAGTGAGACAGATGAAGGAAAAGAATCACAACTTAATGTAAGTGGACACCTCCAAGGAGAAACCTCCATGGGACCAGGTGACAAGCTGTACTTACATTAAGTTGTGATTCCCTCTGTCCTGTTTCATAAAAAGGAAAAAATGGCCTCCAGGTGTAGGTGTGGTGGGTTCATAGCACCAGCACTGAGCCCCATCAATAATACTGGAGACAGAAAATAATAAAAATAAAATAAAGGGGGCCAGGCGATAGTGCAGCGGGTTAAGCGCATGTGGTGTGAGGACCAGTGTAAGGATCCCGGTTCAAGCCCCTGGCTCCCCATCTGCAGGGGAGTCGCTTCACAGGCAGTGAAGCAGGTCTGCAGGTGTCTGTCTTTCTCTCCTCCTGTCTTCCCCTCCTCCATTTTTTTCTGTCCTATCTAACAACGAACGACATCAACAACAACAATAATAACCACAACAAGGCTACAACAAGAGCAACAAAATGGGAAAAATGGCCTCCAGGAGCAGTGGATTCATGGTGCAGGCACTGAGCCCCAGCAATAACCCTGGAGGCAAATAAAATAAAATAAAATAAAATAAAATAAAGGAATTATACTAGCTCACCACAACCTCTTCCAGAAGACAGAAACAGAAAGAATACTTCCTAACTCATTCTATGAGGTCAGAATTACCTTAATACCAAAACCAGACAAAGACAAGAAAATAAATTACAGGATATTATCTCTAATGAACACAGATGTAAACTCCCATAACAAAATATTAGCAAACTGAAATCAGCAGTGCATAACAGAACCATACATAAAGATAAGGTAGAATTTATTCCAAGCAGGAAAGGCTGCATCTACATTCAAAAATTAATTCATGGGCAGGGGTAGATAGCATAATGGTTATGCAAGGAGACTTTCATGCCTGAGGCTCCATAGACCCAGCTTCAATCCCCCACACCATCATAAACCAGAGCTAATCAGTGCTCTGGTAAAAAAGAAAAAAAAAATCATAGGAGTTGGGCGGTAGCGCAGCGGGTTAAGTGCACATGGCACAAAGAGCAAGGACCAGCGTAAGGATCCTAGTTCTCCCAGTTCAAGCCCCCGGCTTCCACCTGCGGGGAGTCGCTTCACAGGCGGTGAAGCAGGTCTGCAGGTGTCTGTCTTTCTCTCCCCCTCTCTGTCTTCCCCTCCTCTCTCCATTTCTCTCTGTCCTATCCAACAACGACGACATCAGTAACAACTACAATAATAACTACAACAATAAAAAAACCAAGAGCAATAAGAGGGAAAAAATATATATCTATAATCATGACAGGAGGCTGAGTGGTGGCGCATCTGGGACTGTACGGACATCATGGTACTCAAGGACCTGGGTTCAGCCCCTACTTGTAAGGGAGAATCTTCACAAGTGGTGAAACAGAGCTGCAGGTGTCTTTCTCTCCTTGCCTCCCCCTCAATTTCTCTGTTTCTATTTTAAATAAATAAATCCATCTGCACTCCGTAATGACCCTGGGTCCATACTCCCAGAGGGATAAAGAATAGGAAAGCTTCCAATAGAGGAGATGGGATACAGAACTCTGGCGGTGGGAATTGTGTAGAGTTGTACCGCTCTTATCCTATGGCCTTGTTGATCACTATTAAATAAAAATAAATAAATAAATAGATACAAAATTTTAAAAAATAACTCAAGTAGATAAACTAGTTCTAAAATCTAGAAAAGAAAAACCATGATTAAGTCAATAAAGAAAAAAGTATGTCACAGAATTGAACACTAATTCCTGAAAAAAGCTCTCAGTTGGGGCTGGGTGGTGGTGCACACAAGTTTCAGTGCTCAAGGAACAAGGTTCAAGCTCCTGGTCCCCACTGGCAGGGAGACAAGCTCTGTAAATAGTGAGGCAGGTCTGCAGGTGTCTCTCTCTCTCCCTCTCTATCTACCCTCCTCTCTATTTCTTTCTTGTTCTCTCTCTCTCTCTCCAGTAAGTAAATAAATAAAATAATTTTTTAAAAAAACCTCTCAGTGAAGGAGGAACTAGAGAGGCAGTTTCTTAATATGACAAAGAACATCTCTATAAACCCTGCAGCTAGCATTGTACTTAACAGTGAGAAACTAAGTGTTTGTTCAGTGAGGTCACTAACATGACAAGTGCATCCCTTCTCACCACAGCTTATCAAAACGGGACTTGAAGTTTTAGCTAATGTCACATGGAAATAAAAGGCAAACAGACTGAGACGGAAAATATGAAAGTGTCTTTGTTTGCCAATGCATTGCTATCTCTGTAGAAGATTTGAAAGAGACCCTCCTAGAACTAATCAGTGGTTATAGCAAGGTCGCAAGATACTAGGTTAATAAATAACAGTCAGTCAATTGCTCTTATAATGAGAAAGTAGGATCTGAGACATAAAATACAGTAGCATTCTCATGGGCACCTGCAGAATTAAAGTTAAATCTAGTATAAAGTTAGTATAAATCAAACAATGAATATAGAAGCCTAGATGAGAAACCATAAAACAAATGAACTCAAAAGAGCTACTCCATGCTCGTGGAGATAAAGTGTCGACACAGGGAGATAGCACAGTGATTTATGCAATAGACTCTCATGCCCGGGGCACCAGAGGTCTAAGGTTCAGTCCCCGGCATAATCATAAACCAGATATGAAGAGTGCTCTGATGACAAAAAAAAAACCCAAAACCAAACCCAGACAAATGAAATCAAAGAACGAAGGGCTGAGATTGTCCACGTTCATGGAGATAAAAGTCAATATCTTAACTAAAGTGCAGCGTCAGTACAATTCCAACCCAAACCCCGGAAAGTGACTCTGAACATACCTAAATACTGATGCTCAAGCTGATAAGGAGAAGCAAAAGAAGAAATCAGCAAACACAGCACTGAAGAAGAGTGAAGTGTGAGGATTCCTCTAGCTTCAAATCTACTATGAAACCAGGGAAGTCAAGTCGGTGAGCCAGGGAAATAGCTCATTTGCACAGTGTTGCTTTGCCATGTGTGTAAGCCGGGTTTGAGCCTAGCACCCACCACAATGAAGGAAGCTTTAGTGCGGTGGTCTTTTTCTGTATAAGTCTATCTGAAATAATAAATAAAACTGAAAACAAACCAGTATGGTACTGGCAAAAAAAAAAAAAAAAATATATATATATATATATATAGGTAGCTTTGAGACAGACCCAAACAAATAGTCAACTGACCTCTGGCAGAGGAGCAAAGAGTCTTTTGAATAAATCGTGCTAGAAAAAGTAGACATTCACATGTAAAAGAACAAATCCAAAGCGCAAGGACCGGCGTGAGGATCCCGGTTCGAGCCCCCGGATCGGATCCCCACCTGCAGGGGAGTCTCTTCACAGGTGGTGAAGCAGGTCTGCAGGTGTCTTCCCCCCCCCCGCTCTGTCTTCCCCTCCTCTCTCCATTTCTCTCTGTCCTATCCAACAACGACGACAACAGTAATAACTGCAACAACAATGAAACAACAAGGGCAACAGAAGAGAATAAATAAATATTAAAAAAAAAAACGAATCCGGAGAGAGATCTTACACTCACTCTCTATGTGTTGTCCGGCATCATCATCAAGCAAATAACTCAGTTTTGGTTTTTTTTTTTTTTTTTTTTTTTGGTATTATCTTTATTGGACAGAGACAGCCAGAAATTGAGAGGGATGGGGGAGATAGAGAGGGAGAGAGACACCTGTAGCCCTGCTTCACCACTTGTGAAGCTTTCTCCCTGCAGGTGGGGACCAGTGGCTTAAACATGGGTCCCCGCGCCCTCTCACGTGAGGTGCGTCACCACCCGGCCCCAATTACCTCAGTTCTACTAACACTACCAGGAGAGCAGGTCAGGCTAAGGGCTCAGGTCCACAAGCCTCGCCCTCCTGGAGTTTAGACACTGCTGCAAACCCAGGCTGCTTCCTGTGCTTCTGGCTCTAAAGTGGACGTCCCACAACACTGTCCTTGGGATGCATGCATGTGTTAGAACAGCTCGCAGAACTCAGAAACACATTTTTATTTATCCAGAAATTAAGAAGATATTATAAAAGATAGGAGTAAAAGTTAGAGGAAGAGGGGGAGGTACATGTGCCCCCCATCTCCATTTATTTACCAGATGGCATTCTTTGAGTTCTTAGGGAATCTTTTTTTTTTAAAGATTTATTTGTTATTTATTATTGGATAGAGACAGAGAGACATTGAGAGGGGAGAGAGAAGAGAGAGGGAGAGAGAGAGACACCTGCAGCATTGCTTCACCACTCGTGAAACTCTCCCCCTGCAGGTGGGGCCCAGGGGCTTGAACCCCCTCCTTGTGCCTTCATTGTAATACGCGTGCTTAGCCAGGTGCACCACCACCTGGCTCCTTCATTACGATTTTTAAAAAATATTTATTTATTCCCCTTTGTTGCCCTTGTTGTTTTATCGTGGTAGTTATTATTGTTGTCATCACTGTTGGACAGGACAGAGAGAAATGGAGAGAGGAGGGGAAGACAGAGAGGGGGAGAGAAAGACAGACACCTGCAGACCTGCTTCACCGCCTGTGAAGCGACTCCCCTGCAGGTGGGGAGCTGGGGGCTGGTCCTTATGCCGGTCCTGGCGCTTCAAGCCATGTGCACTTCACCTGCTGTACTACCGCCCGACTCCCATGAATTTTTTTTTTCTTTTCTTTTCTTTTATTATTATTTTTTTTCCTCCTCCAGGGTTATTGCTGGGCTCGGTGCCTGCACCATGAATCCACTGCTCCTGGAGGCCATTTTTCCCCCCTTTTGTTGCCCTTGTTGTAGCTTTGTTGTGGTTATTATTATTACCCTTGTTGACGCAATTCGTTGTTGGATAGGATAGAGAGAAATGGAGAGAGGAGGGGAAGACAGAGAGAGAGGGGAGAGAAAGACAGACACCTGCAGATCTGCTTCACCGCCCGTGAAGCGACTCCCCTGCAGGTGGGGAGCCGGGGGCTCGAACCGGGATCCTTACTCCAGTCCCTGCGCTTTGTGCCACATGCGCTTAACATGAATATTTTTTTAATGAATTTTTTTTTTGCCTCCAGGGTTATTGCTGGGACACAGTGCCTGCACTTCGAATCCACTGCTCCTGGAGGCCATTTTTCCCATTGTGTTGCCCTTGTTGTTGTTGGATAAGACAGAGAGAAATCGAGAGAGGAAGGGAGGACAGAGATGGGGAGAGAAAGACAGACACACCTGCAGACCTGCTTCACTGCCCACAAATTGACTCCCCTGGCAGGTGGGAAACCAGGGGCTCGAACCCGGATCCTTAAGCCTGTCTGTGTGCTACGTGCCATGTGTGTTTAATCTGCTGTGCTACCGCTCGGCCCCCCCATTATGAATTCTGACTATAGGGGCTGGCTGGTGGCTCACCTAGTAAAGCACACACAATTTTTTTTTTTTTGCCTCCAGGGTTATCTCTGGGGCTTGGTGCCTGCACTACGAATACACTGCTCCTGCAGGCCTCTTCTTCTTCTTCTTCTTCTTCCTTTTTTTGTTGGATGGGACAGAGAGAAATTGAGGGGAGGAGAAGATAGAGAAGGGAAGAGAAATACACCTGCAAACCTGTTTCACCGCTTATGAAGCGACCCCCCTGCAGGTGGAGAGCCGGGGTGCTGGAACCGGGTCCTTGTGCTTCATACTATGTGCGCTGAACCCTGTTCGTTACCACCGCCCCCAAACACACACAATCTTGAAGACTCTGGTTCAAGTCCTAGTCTTCACCTGCAGGGGTAGGAAGTTTCACAGGCTGTGTCCTCTAGCTCTGTCTTGCATGCCCTACGAAGGAAAAAAAAAAAAAAAGCATCTAGCTGGAAAGGAGCAGACGATCCTCAAGTTATTTCGTGTTCTAGGACATAGTAAAAGGATACACATTTTCTTTTTCTTCTACGGTGATTACATTCTGACAAGCAAAGCTGACAAAAGAAATAAGGAGAAATGGTCTGGACAGTGCTCTGACTCACCTCATGGTTGCAAGAGGACTACTACAACCCCAGTACCACGTTGCACAGAGAAGAGCTAGAGGTGCCGTGGATTCAGTCAGCTCCCCGCCAAAGCCCAGTCAGGCCACTGACTATTTAAATGATTTTGGCCCACAAAGGAACTCCTGACCACTCCCAGACACATGGGAGATTGGGGAGAATGTCGCACTACTACCTTGGGTTAAATGAAGGCCTTGCCAGGTAAAACACAGGAGGCCAGTTAAGTTTGAATTTTGATAAGCATTTTGGGATATACACTAAATTCTTTTCAGCTTATTTGAAATTCAAGAGGCACAAGCACCCACCTTAGGGCCTTGGGAAAGAAAAGCAATCTTGCCAAAACTAATATTATTCCCACGAGACCCAGATCTCTGGCTGCTGAGCCACAGAACTTTAAGATTTGTAGGGTGTGGTATTAAAAAATAGACAACAGGTGGGCCAGGTGGTGGTGAACCTCGCTGAGCGCACATGTTACAGTGCTCAAGGACCCAGGTTCGAGTCCCCGGTTCCCACCTGTAGGGCGAAAGCTTCGCAAGTGGTAAAGCAGTGCTGCAGGTGTCTCTCTCTCTCTCTCTCTCTCACCCCCTTCCCTCTCAATTTCTGACTGTCTCTATACAACAAATAAATATAAAAAATACACAATACAGATTTTTTGAAGTATTTATTTATTCCATTTTGTTTCCCTTGTTGTTTTATCATTGTAGTTATTATTGTTGTTGTTATTTATGTCATCATTGTTGGATAGGACAGAGAGAAATGGAGAGAGAAGAGGAAGACAGAGAGGGGGAGAGAAAGACACCCACAGACCTGCTTCACTGCTTGTGAAGCGACTCCCCTGCAGGTGGGGAGCTGGGGGCTCGAACCGGGATCCTCATGCCGATATTGCCCTTTGCTCCACTTGTGCTTAACCCACTGTGCTACTGCCCGACTCCCACAATGCAGATGTTTAAAAAAAAAATCTTGCTCCACTCTGCTTCCCCAGAGACCCACCCTACTAGGGAAAGAGAGAGGCAGACTGGGAGTATGGACCGACCAGTCAACGCCCATGTTCAGCGGGGAAGCAATTACAGAAGCCAGACCTTCCACCTTCTGCAACCTGGGTCCATGCTCCCAGAGGGATAGAGAATGGGAAAGCTATCAGGGGAGGGGGATGGGATATGGAGATTGGGTGGTGGGAATTGTGTGGAGTTGTATCCCTTCTACCCTATGGTTTTGTTAATTTATCCTTTCTTAAGTAAAAAATAACTTAAAAAAAAAAAAATCTTGCTCCAGAGCCCTACACAATTAGGGAAAGATAGAAACAGGCTGGGGTATGGATTGACCTGCCAACTTCCATGTCCATCAGAGAAGCAATTACAGATGCCAGGCCTCCCACCTTCTGTTCCCCAAAAAGAATTTTGGTCCATGCCCCTAGAAGAGCAGAAACGTTAGGGGAAGATGACCAAATGGCTCTGAATTCCAATTCCATCAAGACTTACAGAGAGAAGAGGGAATATATATATTTTAAAGGATAATAGTCAACCTATTCTGAAGGGTCAACTTCACTAGCCGTATGTCTCTGGTCGTCTCTGTTACCTGCCTGTGAAGCTAGCGCGGCCAGCTAGAGCCTCCAAATTTTAACAATAAATGGCGCCCACATGGACCTGACCTGCGCATCTCTCAGATAAGTGAAGACAATTTGGCTACCTATGTACTATGGCCTTCTCTTCTGCTTGTGAAGAGATCTCCAAAAGCCTCTGCTCTTTCTTCACGAGACTGTTTTGCTGTTTCTGGAACATTTATCTCTTGACCACTCTGTGGTTTCTACTCGCTCGGCTGAACCCAGAACAGCCAGGGGGAGGAGCCAGCAGGCGGGAGGCAAGGCACGGAGCTGCTGTTTCCACCTGGTTAAATAGCCAGCCAGCCGGCTGCGCCCAGACAACCCCGCGCACCACTCCCGCAGCCCCGCAGCCCTGCAGGAGGCCAATGCCAGCACGCAGGAGCCCGATGCCACCACACAGGAGCCCGATGCCAACACGCTGGAGCCCGATGCCAACACGCAGGAGCCCGATGCCACCACACAGGAGCCCAATGCTAGCACTCAGGCCAGCCCACAGGAGCCGGCTCTCCACCGCGTAGCGCAGGGCACTGGACGTGGGATCCCTCCACACTGCTCGGTCACTGCGAGCAGGGCAGCAGATATGACAGGGCCATGGGGCAGGGCAGCAGACATGGCAGGGCCATGGGGCAGGGCCGCGGCGGCCTATCATGGCCGCCACCCCTCGGCACCTAGGCCCACGCCTTCTACAAGGCTGGCCCGCCCGCCTGCCCTCTTGCTATGAATTCTGGAACGATCCCGGACCTCCCGGACCCCCGGGCTCCCTACTGAAACTGGGCACACGAGATCTCCAGCTGCCGGTCCGGTCTGAAGGCAGACAAGCTGGAGTACGCAGAGATTTGTACAGAGATCGCAACCTGCAATTCCTAGAAATGAAGCTGCCCAAGAGACCACCACTGGACAATGCACCCCCCCAACAACTAAGACAGTACATATCTAAATTCGTGTTTAAAATGACATGTCTTCGTAACAAAGGTTTCTCTCCTTGTGCATTAATGACCATGTTTATGTGTATGTTTAAAGTTTGGTAAACAGTAACTTTAAGGCTAAATTCTTACTAGTGAGAGTTAAATGAAAAAGGTTTTCAACGTAATTCTCATAAACATAAAATTAACTTACATTTAAAGTCTGAGGTAAAAATTAGTTAACAATCAATATATTTTAACTAAGTTGGTCTAAACAAAAGGTTAAATAGACTTGTTGATATGTAAAACTCTCCATTACCTTCTCTATTAGAAATGGTAGATCGCACAATGGCTATGCTAATTATTCTCATGCCTGAGGTTTCCTTTCCTGCGCACACCTAGGGTGTGTCTCCATCTTGAATGGGTGGAACAAAAGGTTAAAAAGACGTTGTTGATATGTAAAAGTCTCAAATTCCTTCTCTATTAGAAATGTTAGATTGTGCTTTGGTTATGCTAATAACAAGTTTTGTTTCATAGTAAGTAAATTGCAGCCAGCTGCCTTTGAGACTCTAGGCCGTTCCCCGCCCCCATGCAAATGCCTGTTGAGGCAAGTACGTCCCCCAGATGCAAGAAATTTTTTTTAAGCTGATAAAGTTTTGCCCACAGAGGCAAAACATGGCCCCCTCAGGCCTTCCCTTGGCAGCACACTGGTTCTTGTTACTTGCTTACATGTTTCTCCATGTTTGTGCCAGTTTCTTTTTTAGAAATGCCTGTACGATATAGGTTTCTGTTCACCCCACACCCTTGATACTGTAGTCATTTAGTTAAAAAGAAAAGGGGGAATTGTTGTATGCTTTACATTGGGTTGTTCTAGCTCTCCCCCGCCAAGAAAATTGGATCAGTCCTGCTAGTTTGGCGGGCCCGCTTGGCCCCGCCCCAAGGAACCCTGAGAGGGTTCCAGAGTTCCAGAGTTCCAGAGTTGGAGAGTTGCAGAGTGTGCTTGGCGCCGTTGCGGGGGAAAGAGGCAGCAGAGTTCTGTTTGGTGATTAGTTTGTCTTAGTTTATGAATCGTTGTTCCTGAATAAAGAAATACAGCTTTCCTGCCCAGCCGTATGTCTCTGGTCTTCTCTGTTACCCACCCGTGAAGCTAGCCTGGCCAGCTAGAGCCTCCGAATTTTAACAACAACCAAATGGCTCTGAACTCCAATTCCATCAAGACTTACAGAGAGAAGAGGGAATATATATATTTTAAAGGATAATAGTCAACCTATACCTGTGACATTGGGGAAATCACTGCAGTTTCCAATGGAGGGAAAGCGGACACAGAACTCTGGTGGTGAGAACGGTGTGGAATTATAGCTAATAATAAAAAATCTTGCTTGTCCTTGTCTAAAATCAAGGCATGATATTTTTTTTCTAATTTTTTTAAATATTTATTTTTTCCCTTTTTGCTGCCCTTGTTGCTTTATTGTTCTAGTTATTATTGTTGTTGTTATTGATGTCATTGTTGTTGGATAGGACAGAGAGAAATGGAGAGAGGAGGGGAAGACAAAGAGGAGGAGAGAAAGACACCTGCAGGCCTACTTCACCGCCTGTGAAGCGACTCGCCTGTAGGGGGGGAGCTGGGGGCTCGAGCCGAGATCCTTACATGGTCCTTGAGCTTTGCAACACTTGCTTAACCCGCTGCTCTATAGCCAGACTCCCCAAGGCATGGTTTACAATGCACAGTGGCCAGAGTGTTCTGAGCTGACATCTCACTAGCCAAACTACATAGCTGAGCTCAGAGTCTTGAGCTGGGATAGCAATGAAGGTACCATAAATGGGAGCATAAACAGGAGAGGAATCACTGCTATCCAATTTTGCAGTCAATTTACTGAAATATATGTTTTCCTAGCACCACGGATGGCACAGCTGATTCTACGCCAGTGATCCTGAGTTCCTCTGACACCCTGGAAGTCTCCATAGATGTGTGATCCATTACTGGACCCTTAATATGCCCCCCCCAGCTCCAACCTGACATTGTCTTCATTTCTGTTTCTTTAAAGTAAGTCTTAATGTTGACAAACTATACTTTTTACTTTTGAAAGCATATTGCCTATTATAATTATTTTTCTATGGCTGCTATGACAAGTCATCACCAGCTTTGTGACTTAAAAAAATAAAAACAATGAGGGAGTCGGGCGGTAGCAGTGGGTTAAGCGCACATGGCGCAAAGCGCAGGAACCCGCTGCAAGGATCCCGGTTTGAGCCCCCGGCTCCCCAGCTGCAGGGGAGTCGCTTCACAGGCAGTGAAGCAGGTCTGCAGGTGTCTCTCTGTCTCTCTTCCTCTCTCTCTCCCCCTTCTCTCTCAGTTTCTGTCTCTGTCCAATAATAAATAATAATAAAATTACAAAAAAACCCAGAATGAAAAAAATTAAAAAATAAAAACAATGTATTGCTTTGCCTTGTGATTAACTCAGGTTCCAGTTTGATCCCCACTACACTGGAGAAAGTGTCAGTGTGGCAGGGGTAGATAGCATAATGGTTTTGCAAGGAGCCTCTCTGGCCTGAGGCTCCAAAGTCCCAGGTTCAATCCCCTGCGCCACCATAAAATCAGAGCTGATCAGTGCTCTAGTAAAAAAAAAAAAATTGAGAAAGTGTCAGTGCCATGGCATGTCTCTGTTTCTCAATCTTTCGATATATTGAAAAGTCTTCCTCGAGCAGTAAGATGGAGAGACAGACAAGATATGTCAGCCAACAGGGCGCACGAGATCTCCATGATGGACCTGCCCCCTTTGGCAACCTGTTGCCATCACTTAAAGCCAGCTGGATGATGGGAGAAGTACAGCTCAGTGGCTACATGGCTGCCACCCCAGCAGACTGACATTCAGCCAACTTGTAGTATCAGAGTGACTCAGCCGCCTCGCCAGTGATCACAGTCACATGTAGTCCAGCTGAGCTCAGCCTCACCACATTAGGAATTCAATAGAAGTTCCTTTTTATATAAATTTTTCATCTTATATGATAGGATAGAGAGAAAATGAGAGGCAAGGGGAAGAGAGAGAGAGAAAGAGAAGGGACCAGGTGGGGGCGCACCTGGTCGAGCACACGTTACAGTGCACAAGGACCCAGGTTCAGGCCTGCCAGTCCCCACCTTCATGAGTGGTGAAGCAGTGCCGCAGATGTCTCTCTGTGTCTCTCACCCCCTTTCCGCTTGATTTCTGGCTGTCACTAACAAAGATAATAAAAATGATTTTTAAAATTAAAAAACAAGAGAGGGAGCGATAAAGAGAGACACCTGTAGTACTGTCTCACCACTCCTGAAGCTTCTCCCTGCAGGTGGGGACTGGAGGCTTAAACCTGAGTCCTAGCACATTGTCCCATGTGCTCTCAACTGGGTGCACTATTGCTGACTGGGCCCTGCAATGTACTTCTTAAGCCAGGAGGCTGGGCACATGTGTATATTCTTACTCGTGTATCTGAAAAATTGGATAAGTGTTGAGTGTTTATTATTATTATTGTTATTATTGATTTAATAATGGTAGATAAGACCGTAGTCTAAGGGGTAGAATGCCACACAATTTGCACCACCAGAGTTCTGCATCCCATCCTCTCCATTGGAAGCTTCCCTATTCTTTTTCCCTCTGGGAGCATGGACTCAGGATCATTATGGGTGCAGAAAGTGGGAGGTCTGGCTTCTGTAATTGCTTCTCTGCTGGACATGGGTGTTGGCATGTCGATCTGTACTACCAGTATGTCTCTATCTTTCCCTAGTGGGGCAGAGTATGTTTTTAAAAAGTGACTAAAATTGGGGGTCGGGCAGTTGTACGGCAGGTTAAATGCACATGGCACAAAGCACAAGGAAGGGCAGAAAGATCCTGGTTCCAGCCCCTGGCTTCCCACCTACAGGAGGGTCGCTTCACCAGTGGTGAAGCAGGTCTGCAGGTGTCTGTCTTTCTCTCTCCCTCTCTGTCTTCCCCTCTTCTCTTGATTTCTCTCTGTCCTATTCAACAACAATAACAGCAGTGACAACAATAATAATGGCAGCAAGGGTAACAACAAGGGCAACAAAAGGTGGGGAAAAATGGCCTCCAGGAGCAGTGGATTCATAGTGCAGGCACCGAGCCCCAGCAATAACCCTGGAGGCAAAATAAATAAATAAATAAATAAAAAGATTAAAACTGTATGTTCGAGCTAATCTTTGAAGAGAAACTCAAAGGTCGTGATGTCCAAATAAGTTTTAGGGTGTCAAAGGCCATACCATCCTGAATACAACTTGTCTCATCCTGGAAGAAGTGTTAGGGTATGGACTTGTTCATTCTGAAGATGTCTCTCAATTGGGAGTTACATCTCTGTTCAACCCTGAGCTCTGAAATGTAGCTTTAGGACTGATTATTTGTCTCAGGTAGTGCAGCGGGTTAAGCACACGTGGCGCAAAGTACAAGGACTGATTATTTGTTTCACTCACACAGTGAGTAATTCGAAAACAAAAATCAAAGCATGTCTTCTCTCCTCTCCTGGATCAACTAGGAATACTAAAGGAGACCACCTGGGACCGAAACAAGCCAGGACTAGAATGACCTCAAGAACCCACCAAATCACCAGTGAGTGCAAACATATGTGGCTGGTGGACAGAGGGAAGCCTAGGGAGAGATTAAGTGGCTGATAACAGTCCGGCAGTTTATCAGAGACACCACCTCCAGTCTATTCCACCAACAAGGGGACAGAAGAAGGGAGGAGAGGACTCCCCTAGCTAAATTCATTACCAGGGTACAATCAAGTCTGCAGTGAAAGATTTATAATCCTGACGCCTGTTCTCCTGCATTCTATTGTCTGGGATGGCATGTTTCTGGATTTCCGTCAGGTACGCCTCAGTCTTAAAAATGAACACCCAGACACCTGGATTTTAGCCACACAGGAACTTAGATCAAGCTCTTATGAGGCACCCATTATGACACAGGCCTATGCAGCTACCCTACATAAGTGAAAGGAGACTTGCTTTCAGTGTGGTCGCCAAGGGCACTGGTGTAACCAATGTCCAGAAAATAAATCATGACCCTGCTTCCAGCCAGGGAGCCAGAGGCCATGAACGCCTTGTCCTAGACACTAGAAAGGTTTTCATTGGAGGAGAGATTGTTGGTCCAAGTTTCATAGAAATGGCACGCTCCTGTTGAATTTAGAATTAAACAGGGATTTAAACTAGGCCCGGGGCAACCCTCAGCCCCACCCTCAAGAGGGAGCCGAGCAGGCCACCTGCTTGGCGCTGCACCTTTCTTCCATAAACAAAAGCCCAGCCCGGGACCCAACCTGTCACTCCGCCCACCAACCTGTCACTCCGCCCACCACACCATGTAACAACAGCAGAGTGCAAGTAGGAGGAGGAGCGTGAGGCATGTGGGAACTCCCAGTGTAAAAATGGCAGGCAGAGCAAGCAAATGGTGCAAATTCAGAGCCTGAGATTTTGTGGGCCACTCCTGTTTTAGAACGAGGTCACCTTACTATGACAGTAAGGATTGGTAATATTCCTTTTAAGCGTTTGATTGACACAGGGGCAGACAAGACAATTTTAAGACAAACAGAGGTTCCCCAGAGTTGGGAACTCCTCCAAGGACCCCATTTACATGGCGTTGGAGAGTTGAACCAAGACTTTCTCACATGAGATTTGCTTATGTGGGAAGACCCGGAAGGGACAAGCAGACACTTTCATCCTTTGATAGCTGATATTAGCACCAACTTATTGGGCAGAGATCTGCTGGAATCTCTTGATGTAGTAATATCCTCAGACACCTCTGCAGGGTGCCATGCCCACTCCTGCGAGATTTCTAGATCTGACAAGCACCCCCAATACTAACTGCCACTGTTCATAACAGAATTCCCTGCTTTGATTGGCTTTCTAATGAGCCTGTCTAGGTGGAACAGTGGCCCTTGCCTAGGGAGAAGCTAGAAATATTAAAGGAGCTCGTCCAGGAGCAATTGTCCTTGAGACACATTCGCCATTACTGGAGTCCATGGAATACCCCGTCTTTGTAATTAAGAAGTGCTTGGGAAAATGGTGCCTCCTCCAAGATCTCCGTGCGGTTAATAAAACCATGCAGGTCTGGGGCTCCCCCTAAAGGGGTTTGCCTCTTGCATCTGCAATGCCCACTGGAATTCCAATCATAGCTATTGATATATAGGATTGTTTTTTTCTCTATTCCCTTGCACCCACAAGATTGTAAGGGTTTTGCCTTCTCTGTCCCTTCTATTAATAATGTCAGCCCTGCTGATAGATTTGAATGGGTGGTACTGCCCCAGGGCATGGCCAATAGTCCTACAATTTGTCAAGAGGCTGTTAAATCTGCCCTTTTTCCATATATTCATAAGGGTCTTAAAGTTCTTAATTATATGGATGATGTCTTAATATGGGGAGAATTAGATACAGATCTCTCTGCCCTCCGTGATTTTCTTATTTCTGCCTTAAAGAAAAGCGGCCTTAATGTGGCTCCTGAGAAAGTACAGCTAATTCCTCCAATATCTTTCTTAGGTTCAGAGATTTCTCTAAGGCAGATTCGTCCCTTAAAACCTTGTGTTACTTTTCCTTCTAATCTCACTCTTGCTTCTTTACAAATTTTTCTTGGAAATTTAAATTGGCTTAGGCAGTATCTTTATCTGCCTACTAGCTGCCTCCAACCGCTGTTTGATTGGTTAAAAGGAAACAAACAGCCTTCCTCCAAATGTATGTTAACTCCTGAAGCCTCCTTGGCACTGGAAAGGGTTAACCATGCCCTCCAAGACATGCATATCATTCGGTTCTTCCCCCTCCCTCTCCGGTAAACCTTCTAATCTTTAACTCCACCCCCACAGTAGTGGAGTCACTGTGGCAGAAGCATGAGTTCTCGAGTGACTTCATACACCAGTAGGGGGAGCTCCAAGACTTCCAGAGACTACCGAGATAGATGCCTTAGCATTCATGGTTCGCCAAGGAAGAAATAGGTCCATACAGGTCTTAGGAAGGGAACCAGATTCAATTATTCTTCCCTTTTCTCTCACAGATACAGAGTGACTCATACGCCACCATTCTCATTTTTCCATAAGTTTAATGGGTTTTCCAGGACAATCAGATAATCATTTTCCTTCTAATAAATTGTTAGCTTCTTTACCTCTTTTGCCTCTAGTAGTACCTAAACTTTTCTCTCAAGATCCCATCCCCTATGCTCCTACAGTCTTCACTGATGGTGGAAAAAAGGGAGCTGCTGCCCTTATATATTATCCAGACAAGAAATACCCTAAACCTCTCTTTGCTGAGCTTCCTGATAATTCCTCTCAGTACAAAGAACTTTATGCTGTTTTCCTTGCATTAAAAGCTGTACCAGAATCCTTCAACCTTTTTTGAAGTGAGAATTGATGACAACCCACTTTCTCCTCTCTTAATTCAAATTGCCTCTATGCTCTGTTCTTGAACCCAACCACTGTATGTTTAATACCTTCGTTCCCACAGCCCCCTTCCTGGTCCCCTGTCCGAAGGGAATGCTGCAGCTGACCACCTCACCTCCACAGGAATTCTCCTAGCCTCTGTCTCTAACCATGCTGACTTTCATTCTCTAACCCATGTAAATCTTAAAGGTCTTCGAGCTCGATTTCCTGATATTCCTCTGGCACAGTTAAAACATATTCTTGCTACATGTTCTTCCTGTACAGGCCTAATCAAAACATCTGCTATTCAAACTCTTGGGGTTAACCCCTGAGGCTTAAAAGTCAATGCTCTTTGGCAAATTGATGTCACCCACATATTCAACTTTGGCAAACAAAAATATGAGTCTGTCTCAATTGATACCTTTTCTAAATTTATGTGGGCAACAGCTCAGATGGGAGAAAGCTCAAAAAAGCATATAAGCCATATGCTCTCCTGTTTTGTTGTAATGGGCATAACTTTTCAACTTAAAACTGACAATAGAACTACATTTACCAGCAAACAAGTTAAAGATTTTTGTTCCCTCTGTAATATTACTCACACTACAGGCATTCCCTATAATCCACAGGGACAAGGCATTGTCGAGAGAGCCCATCAAACCCTTAAGGCTCAATTAAATAAAGATAAAGGGGGAATGTACCCCCCCAATATCCAGCTAGCAAAAGCCTTAACTACATTAAATCTCTTTAATATTTACAAAAACTCGGACCTACCTCCTATTATTCTTCATTGGAAAACACCATCCACCCTCCCAGCTATTAAGATCAAATGGAAAGACTCACTCGATAAAACTTGGAAAGGGCCTGACCCCCTATTGATCATGGGGAGGGGTTTTGCATGTGTTTTTCTGCAGATACTCAAAACCTGTATGGCTTGCTGCCCGCCATGTCCAGCAATACCCACATGATGGCACTGCTATCCCTGAGGAACAAGAAACACTGCAAGAGGAATGGCTGCAGGATGCACCCTAGGACCCATAGTACGGCATGGCAGAATCTGAAAAATCTGGTTCACAGAGCCCTCTCTACTACCCCTTCTCTAAATATATTATGATATGACTGGCCAGTTGTGTTTTGAGAGTAAGTGAATTGGATGACCAAAATTTTTTGTATGACCCATTTTGCTCAGAGTACTCTGAAACTTAATTGACTTTATATAAAAATGCTGGATGCAGCCATGGTTTCTGGAGACATCCAGAAACAGTCCAAAAATTTTGTTTTTTCCTCTTTTGATTTTTTTTTTTTTATATATAAGTCTTGGTATAAATGTAAAGCTAAGGCTTAGTCTTAAACTGTGTGAGTAAAGACAGATCTAAATTCGTGTTTAAAATTATATGTCTTCGTAACAAAAGTTTTTTCCTCCTGTGTGTTATAACTAAATGTTTATGTGTATGTTTCAAGTTTTGTAAACATTAACAGTTAAAAGTGTAACTTTGAAGCTACATTATTACCATGCAAGGTAAAATTAATTTGATAAAAGTAACTAACTATTTAAGGTTAAAGTCTAAATATTTAATGTGACAATACATTTCCAAAATTAAAATACAAAGTCTCTATACAGGACACTTTTGGAGGGCCCCCAAAAGTGCCCTGTAAACTAATCTTGTGGAAATTAACCCACAACAAATCTGGCATCAATCTAAAACTGTAAATGTTAAAAAAAAAAAAAAAAACATTGTCACTAACATGTGTTAACTCTCTAAGTAACCTGAGTCTGTTTAAAGTCCAAAGTAAAAATAGTTAAAAATAAAATATATATATATATTTTGATTTAAAAATATATATATATTTAATTTTTTTTATTATTTATTTTCCCTTTTGTTGCCCTTGTTGTTTTGTTGTTGTAGTTATTATTATTGTTGTTGATGTCGTTGTTGTTGGATAGGACAGAGAGAAATGGGAGGGAAAGACAGAGAGGGGGAGAGAAAGATAGGTACCTGCAGACCTGCTTCACAACCTGTGAAGCATCTCCCCTGCAGGTGGGGAGCCGGGTCTCAAACTGGGATCCTTATGCTAGTCCTTGTGCTTTAGAGCCATGTGCGCTTAACCCACTGCCCGACCCCCTCAAAATATATTTTAACTAAAATTGGTCTGAAGATCCTGCAGTAGAGACTGCTACAGGAGGTCACATAAGATGACCTTTAAACAAAATTATAAAGATACTTAAACCAATTATAATTGAGTTATCAATTATAGTAAACTTCTAACTTGTTACAAGTTTTTTTTTTCACAAGTAAGTGATTACAGCTGTCAAGCCTTCACATGAAGAAGCATCTGCTCATATGGTAAGATATTAGACTATATAAGAAGTTCCCACATATATAACTTATGTAAATTAACAACAACATTCACATATTTTTCTACACTTAATTGGTGTTATCTCATTTTGCCACTATAGGCCTGCCTTTGTCAGCCAACAATTTAAAGATTTTTCCCTTTATAACATCACCCATGCCACAGACATCCCTTACAACCACCAAAGACAAATGGTTGTTGAGAAGGCCCCCCGAATTCCTAGGCCCAATTAAGAAAAGAAATAAGGGAAGATACATCCCCCCCAATATTCAGTTGGCTAAGACACCAACTGCATCAAACCTCTTTTAATATCTATAAAAATTTGAACCATTTTGGCACCTCTATTTCTTCTCTGATTCATGTGAATCCCTCTCAAATTGAATAAAAAAGCTACATTTTTCAAATAAAAAAAAATTCGAACCAGACGCCCTGCTAACCATGGGAAGCATATTTGTTTGTGTTTCTTTCACAGGAATCCCCAGAAAAACCATCTGGACCCCTGCACACTCTGACATTGCCCACTAGATGGCACGACTACAGTGGCACATCCCCCAAAACCCATGATATGACCTGACACAATCTGAAGAACCTGATTCACGGACTCCAAGGACAGAAGTTTCTTACTGCCTGTCTGCCCTCCCTGCTTCTGCTTTGCCTGCCACGTTCTGTCCCTGGGCCCAGAGGCAGGAGACGCCCCCAGAGACAGGAAACGCTCCCTTGCCTAACAGCCTTCCCTTGGCATTACACTGACTCTTGCTGCTCCCCTACTTGTCCCTTCCTGTCTTGTTCCAGTTCTTTTCAAAATGCCTGCATGATATCATTCAGGTGTATGCCCAAAAGATTTCTGATCACCCCTGCACTACTATTCCTCTGTCACAGATGGAGTCTTTTACAGATATTGACCCATCTTAATGCAAAGACTAGATAGAAAGATAGGGAAAGATGTAGAAAAACTGTAAGGAGATGGTAGAGCCTGGCAGAGCTTAACCTATGAGATGAGTCCCTCCAGGTAAGTCTCTCTCTCTCTACAGAGGGGTTGAGCACAGGGGGAAGACACATTAATCTCACAAGGTTGGCAGCTATGTAAGTCTTCCCTCTCCCACAGAAACATCCTACATTTTCCCACCAGAGCTTGACATTCCTTAAAAAACATTTAAGGGAGTGGGCGGTGGCGCAGTGGGTTAAGCGCACGTGGCACAAATCACCAGGACCTGCGTAAGGATCCCAGTTCGAGCCCCTGGCTCCCCACCTGCAGGGGAATCACTTCACAAGCGGTGAAGCAGGTCTGCAGGTGTCTGTCTTTCTCTCCTCCTCTCTGTCTTCCCCTCCTCTCTCCATTTCTCTCTGTCCTATCCAACAACAATGACATTAATAACCACAACAATGTTAAACAACAAGGGCAACAAAAAAGGAAAAAAAAAACATTTAAGCCTGCTCCACTCTAAATTTCCTATACTATGGCCATTAGATAAAAAGAAAAGGGGAGGTGTTGGGGTATTATGCAGATACCCTAAGGGCATCACCCATTCACACAAGAACTGAAACCCAAGCTTCCCAGAGTGCCTTGTTTCCTCCTCCCCCTTCCCATTCCTGCAAGAGCGGTAACCCTATCCCCGAGTGCCTTGTTTCCTAGCCAATCCCATCCCAACTTGCCACTTCCGGCTTTTATCCTATAAAGCCTGATGCTGTTCTGGGTTAGCCCTCCTTGCCCCCTTTCACCTCAGCAACCTGACACAGAGAAGGGTTGCTGCACATAGTGGGAGGTGGCCATTTTGCTAGCTCCACGTGGCCCGAACCACTGTACTCTCACCCAACTCTGAAGTGCCTGTGTTAATAAAGATTTGTATTCCCTCTCCGCTCAGAACTCTTCTCTCTCCCCCACAGCGCAGCCTGACACAACAAGTGCAACTCGGAGTCTCCATTGCTACTGCCCTCAGAATCTGGAGCAGCAGCAGGGAGGGACACCAGGGGACAGAGATATAACCAGGAAACTCAGGAGAAGATCTACACCTCAGTGGCATAGCAGTGGGGCTGTGAAGTCTCTTTGCATTACCACTAGATTATCTCTGCCACACTCTGCTTTATCTCTTGGTCAGGAGTCAGTGATCAAGCTAAGAAGCCTACTTATAGTTTAAAAGTCCTCAGGCTCCCATAGCCTACAAGGAAGAAAAATAACAAAAGAGGCTTTTAAGCCACTGAGCTACAAATCAGGGATTAAAATACTATTGAAACAACTGTTAACTTCCACCACTGTGAACCCTTTAGTTACCTTACTTAGACACAAGTCAATCCAGGAAATAATGATCAGTAATTTGAAAAGTACCGAGAGAGGGAACTCATAACATAATATATAAAATGGTTAAACCAACAAGAAGAAATATTGGAGAAATGAACCAGGACAAGAGTCCAGCTAAAAGCCCCACAAAGGGTGTAGCACAAAACAATGAGGTCAACATCCACACACTAGCTAAGGAAATAATCACAGGAGTGAGTAAACAGTTTGAAAGAATTGTAATCAGAAATACAGGAACAACAAATGAGACTCTGGAAGAAAACACTATCTCAGGGTTATTAGAGAGCTGAAAGCTGAAATAGCTGAGCTAAGAACACAACTAGCTGAACAAGCTAAAACAGTATCAGAACAGGGTAACAAAATAGATGAACTTCAGAAAAGTAGAGGGGAGAATAGAATCAATGAGGCTGAAGACAGAATTAGCAAGATCGAGGATGAATTAGAGACAACTAAAAAAGAAGTAAGAGATCTCAAAAAGAGATTAAGAAATACTGAAAAAAACAATAGAGTCCTATGGGATGACTTCAAAAGAAACAATATACGCATTTTTGGCTTACCAGAGGAAGAAAGAGAGGGAGAGGAAGAAAGCATTCTTCAGGCCATAATAGCTGAAAACTTCTCTAGTCTAGACAACATCAAAGACATAAAGATTCAAGAAGCCCAGAGGATCCCAAACAGAATTAACCCAGTCTTAAAGACACAAAGACACATCATATTTAGAATGGAAAGGAATAAGGATAAGGAAAGGATTCTGAAGGCTGCAAGAAAAAAACAGAGTCACCTACAGAGGAAAACTCATAAGATTAGTAGCAGACTTCTGCACACAAACACTACAGGCCAGAAAAGAATGGCAAGATATCTATCGAGTGCTCAATGAGAAAGGCTTTCAACCAAGAATACTGTATTCTGCTAGACTGTCATTCAGACTAGATGCAGGCATAAAAACCTTCTCAGACAAGCAACCGTTGAAGGAATCAACTATCACCAAGCCTGCCCTGAAAGAAGTTATGAAAGGTCTACTATAAACAGTCAGACCACCATAAATAGGTCATAGATCAGAACACTCTAAAACTCTACAAGAATGGTGTCAAAATATTTTCAATCTTTGATACCAATAAATGTCAGTGGCCTGAATTCACCTATTAAAAGACACAGAGTAGGAAGATGGATCAGAAAATACAACCCAACAATATGCTGTCTACAGGAAACCCACCTAACTCAACAAGACAAACACAGACTTAAAGTGAAAGGATGGAAAACTATCACACAAGCCAATGGCCCACAAAAAAGGGCAGGAACAGCTATTCTCATATCTGACACGATAGACTTTAAAATAGATAAGATTAAAAAAGATAGGGATGGACACTACTTAATGCTCAGAGAATCAATCAAGAGGACTTAACAATTATTAACATCTATGTACCCAATGAGAAGCCATCTAAATACATGAAATGCCTATTGAAAGAGCTATAGCAATATATTAACAGCAACACAGTCATAGTAGGGGACTTCAACATCCCACTCTCAACTTGACAGACCATCCAGGCAGAAAATCAATAAAGATATAAGGGAGCTAAATGAAGAGATAGATAACTAGAACTATTGGACATTTTCAGAGTCATTCATCCCAAGAAACTGGAATACACATTTTACTCAAAACCACATGGGTCATTCTCAAGGATAGACCATATGTTAGGCCACAAAGACAGCATCAGCAAATTAAAGAGAATTGACATCATCCCAAGCATCTTCTCAGACCACAGTGGAATTAAACTAACACTTAACAATCAACAAAAGATTAGTAATAGTCCCAAAATGTGGAAGCTCAACAGTATACTTCTTAACAACTTCTGGGTCAAAGAGGAAATAAAGGAAGAAATCAAAATGTTTCGAGAGTTCAATGTAAATGAAAACACAAACTATCAAAATATTTGGGACACAGCTAAGGCAGTACTGACAGGGAATTATATATAGCTATATTCCTAAGCACACATTAGGAAACAAGAAAAAGCACAAATAAACAGCCTGATTGCACATATTAAAGACCTAGAAGAAGAACAACAAAGGAACCCTAAAGCAACCAGAAGGACAGAAATCACTAAAGTTAGGGCAGAAATAAATAACATTGAAAATAAGAAAACCATACAAAAGATGAACAAAAGTAAATGTTAGTTCTTCGAAAGAGTGAACAAAATCAATAAACCTTTAGCTAGACTCACAAAACAAAAAAGGGAGAAGACCCAAATAAATCGGATACTAAATGAAAGAGGAGATATCACAACAGACACTGTAGAAATTCAACATATCATGTGAGGCTTCTATGAGCAACTATATACCACCAAGCTAGAGAACCTGGAAGAAATGGACAATTTCCTAGATACCTACCAACTTCCAAAACTAAGTAAAGAGGAAGTGGATAACATGAACAGGCCCATCACAACTAATGAAATTGAAACAGTTATCAAAAATCTTCTCAAAAATTAAAGTCCTGGACCAGATGGTTTTACAAATGAATTCTACAAAACCTTCAAAGAAGAACTAATACCTCTACTTTTACAAATCTTCCAGAAGATTGAAGACACTGGAATATTCCCTTCCAGCTTCTATGAAGCCAACATCACTCTGATACCAAAAGCAGACAGGAACACAACCAAAAAAAAAAAAAAAAACTACAGACCAATAGCTCTGATGAACATAGTTGAAATATTGAACAAAATTCTAACCAACCGGATATAGCAGTATATTAAAAAGATTGTTCACCATGACCAAATAGGATTTATCCCAGGCATTCAAGGTTGGTTTAATATATGTAAATCAATCAACGAGATCCACCACATCAACAAAAGCAAGACTAAAAACCTCATCGTCATATCAGTAGATACAGAGAAAGCCTTTGACAAAATACAACATCCCTTTATGATCAAAACACTATAAAAAATGGGAATAGATAGACAATTCCTCAAGATAGTGGAGTCTATATATAGAAATCCTACAGCCAACATCATACTCAATGGTGAAAAACTGGAAGCATTTACACTCAGATCAGGTACTAGACAAGGTTGCCCACTATCACAATTACTATTCAACATAGTGTTGGAAGTTCTTGCCATAGCAATTAGTCAGGAGCAAGGACTTAAATGGATACAGATTGGAAGAAAAGAAGTCAAACTCTCCCTATTTGCAGATGACATGGTAGTATACATAGAAAAACCTAAGGAATCCAGCAAGAAGCTTTTGGATATCATCAGGCAATACAGTAAGGTGTCAGGCTACAAAATTAACATTCAAAAGTCAGTGGCATTCCTCTATGCAAGCACTAAGAAGAAATTGAAAGCCAGAAATCAATTCTTTTTACTATAGCAACAAAAACAATAAAATAGGAATAAACCTAACTAAAGAAGTGAAAGACTTGTATATTGAAAATTATGAGTCACTCCTCAAGGAAATTAAAATAGACACAAAGAAGTGGAAAGATATTCCATGTTCATGGGTTGGAAGAATTAACATCATCAAAATGAATATACTACCCAGAGCCATCTACAAATTTAATGCTGTCCCCATCAAGAGCCCAATCACATTTTTTAGGAGAATAGAACAAATGCTACAAATGTTTATCTGGAACCAGAAAAGGCCTAGAATTGCCAAAACAATCTTGAGAAGAAAGAATAGAACCAGAGGTATCACACTCCCAGATCTCAAATTGTATGATAGGGCCATTGTCATCAAAACTGCTTGGTACTGGAACATGAATAGACATACTGACCAGTGGAATAGAATTGAGAGCCCAGAAATAAGCCCTCACACCTATGGACATCTAATCTTTTTTTTTTTTTTTGGACATCTAATCTTTGACAAAGGTGCCCAGACTATTAAGTGGGGAAACCAGAGTCTCTTCAACAAATGGTGTTGGAAAAAAAAAGGGTTGAAACATGCAGAAGAATGAAACTGAACCACTATATTTCACCAAATACAAAAGTCAATTCCAAGTGGATCAAGGACTTGGATGTTAGACCACAAACTATCAGATACTTAGAGGAAACTATTGGCAAAACTCTATTCCACATAAATTTTAAAGACATCTTCAATGAAATGAATCCAATTACAAAGAAGACTAAGACAAGCATAAACCTATGGTCCTACATCAAATTAAAAAAGCTTCTGCACAGCTAAAGAAACTACTACCCAAACCAAGAGACCCCCTCACAGAATGGGAGAAGATCTTTACATGCCACACATCAGACAAGAGGCTAATAACCAGAATATATAAAGAACTTGAAAATCTCAACAACAAGACAACAAATAACCCCATCTAAAAATGGGGGGAGGACATGGACAGAATATTCACCACAGAAGAGATCCAAAAGGCTGAGAAACACATTTAAAAATGCTCCAAGTCTCTGATTGTCAGATAAATGCAAATAAAGACACCAATGAGATACCACTTCACTCCTGTGAGAATGTCATACATCAGAAAAGGTAACCACAGCAAATGCTGGAGAAGTTGTGGGGTCAAAGGGACCCTCCTGCACTGCTGGTGGGAATGTAACTTGGCCCAACCTCTGTGGAGAACTCTCAGCATGGAAGGCTAGAAATGGACCTACCCTATGATCCTGCAATTCCTCTCCTGGGGATATATCCTAAGGAACCCAACATACCCATCCAAAAAGATCTGTGTACACATATGTACACATATGTTCTTGGCAGCGCAATTTGTAATAGCCAAAACCTGGAAGCAACCCAGGTGTCCAACAACAGATGAGTGGTTGAGCAAGTTGTGGTATATATATTACTCAGCTACTAAAAACGATGACTTTACCATTTTCAGCCGTTTTTGGATGGACCTTGAAAAATTCATGTTAAGTGAAATAAGTCAGAAACAGAAGGATGAATATGGGATGATCTCCCTCTCAGGCAGAAGTTGAAAAACAAGATCAGAAAAGAAAACACAAGTAGAACCTGAAGTGGAGTTGGTGTATTGCACCCAAGTAAAAGACTCTGGGGTGGGGTGGGGGGGAGAGTACAGGTCCAAAAAGGATGACAGAGGACCTAGTGGGGGTTGTATGGAATACTGGGAAATGTTATCCACGTACAAACTATTGTATTTACTGTTGAATGTAAAACATTAATTTCCCAATAAAGAAATAAAAAAATGTTAATCAAAAATCAAAGCATGAGGTGCAATAAAAAAAAAAAAGAGTTAAAGTAAGGGGCTGTGCTGCAAGCATGGCAAAAGAGAGAAAAGAAAAGAAAAGAAAACAGAAAACCTTTGGATACTGTCACCACTCTTTGGTGGGGAGCAGGGGGCTCAAACTGGGATCTTACGCTGGCCCTTGCGCTTTGCTCCATTCGCTTAACCCACTGCGATACCGCCCGACTCCCTGTACTAAGATTTCTAAGCTGTTTCAAACCCGTCTATTATATCCTCACAGCACAATTAAGTTGTGTTAAGTTGTGTTTTGAATAATCACAGAGATTGCTAGTGTTCTTCTGAATTCCCCCATGCACAGAACGCAAAGTAAAATCCTTACCAGTTACCTAGTGATCAACTGCCTAGTCAAACTGCCCCAAGTTTGCATGAAAAACATAATGACTGAAGATACCCCTGAACCCGAAAGCAAAGTTCCTTCAGTTTCTGGCCCCAAGGAGGCTGCCAGGTTCCGTTCTGGCTCAGGCTAGCATTAAAATACCGATCAAAGGTCCAAACAGTTTGTGGTTTCAAGCAAAGGGCCTGAATCCAACCTTTCTCCAGGTCACAGGTAACTGGGATAAACTCCAGTAGTCTCTGCACTCTTACCCAGCATTATCTCTCTCCTTGGTGGTGAAAGAATAAAATTGCTTTCCACCGGCTTTGTTTCAAGTCTGTTTCTGAACTTTGGTGCTATGCTGGCCACAAATGCGATGAGAAGCAGATAACATCAATTTAACTTGTTTTACTCAAAGAACCATCGTATTATATTATTTGCTGCTCTTCTAACCTATTTCTTTTTTAAAAAATATTTATTTATTTCCTTTTGTTGCCCTTGTTGTTTTATTGTTGTAGTTATTATTGTTGTTATTGATGTCATCTTTGTTGGATAGGACAGAGAGAAATGGAGAGAGGAGGGGAAGACAGAGAGGGGGAGAGACAGACAGACACCTGCAGACCTGCTTCACCGCCTGGGAAGCGACTCCCCTGCAGGTGGGGGGCCAGGGGCTCCAACTGGGATCCTGACACAGGTCCTTGCGCTTTGTGCCACCTGCGCTTAACCCGCTGCGCTATCGTCCGACTCCCTATTTCTTTCTTTTTAAAATTTATTTATTTATAAAATGGAAACACTGACAAGAATATAGTATAAGAAAGGTTCACTCCACCTGAGCTCTGTATGTCATTCCCCTCCCGGAAGCTTTCCTATTTCTTTTTTTTTTATTGTTGTAATTATTGTTTTTATTGATGTCATTGTTGGCTAGGACAAAGAGAAATGGAGAGAGGAGAGAAAGACAGAGAGGGGGAGAGAATGAGAGACACCTGCAGACCTGCTTCACCGCCTGGGAAGCGACTCCCCTGCAGGTAAGGTGCCCGGGCTCGAACCGGATCCTTCAGCCCGCCGCTCCTTGCGCTTTGGGCCATGTGCGCTTAGCCCGCTGCGCTACCGCCCAACTCCCAGCTTTCCTATTTCTACAACACATTTCTTGGTTTTGAAAACAGACTTCTACACAGAACTATATATTGGTCCTTGCCTTTTGTTTATATTAAGAAATTCAAATTCAGTTTTATATTATTTCAATTTTATATTTTCACACATTTGATAATGTATCACTTTTGTTTCTTCATTTGATAACCAAACACTTCATACTTCACAAGCTGTTTGTGGGAATATTTCTAGTGTGTTTGGTTAAGTTGTGTTTTTTTAATAATCACAGGAATTGCTAGTGTTCTTCTGAATTCACTGAATAGTAGTAATCCTTGTGATTATTACTGTAAGTGCGTAGGAGTTTCCGAGTTGTCTTTAGACAACTTATTTTATGTTATCTTATGTTTTTACAGGAACTATATCTGAAACTCTTACTAAATTACCTAATTGCATGGATAGCCTCCTCTCCCAAAGGAAGAAAGTTACCAAATAATGCTCTCAAAACCTCAGGTCCAACACCCACAAATAGAGTAATCACTCTGCAGAATCTCTGATGACTGGCTATTCTCTTTGGAGAGCATGCAATCAGTACATTTGGCTTTTCCTTAAAAAAAAAAAAAAAAAAAAGACTTAGTCTGCTTTTGGCCCTTTTCCACAAACAAACAACAAAAACAAAATCTCAACAAACTACCCCAAACCAAAACAAAACAAAACTCCATGCTTTTATTATTATTGTTGTTGTTGTTGGCTACAGCCAACGAAAGTAATAAGAAATGTGGTTAATGTTTAGAAAGTCTGCACAAAGGGCTCTGGATAAATGATAAGAGTCTCGGGATACTGCAATTATAATTGAAACGAAAGGAATAGTTCCAGGTGCCTTCAGATCCCTAAAGGGGTAAGAATATAGGGGGAAGAGGGGAAAGAGGGGGAATAGGGGGGAGAGGGGGAAGAGAAGGAAGCATTCTCTTCCCTTCTGCTAAGTCGTCAGGCCCTGGACCAGTGCGATCTCACTGAGAGGTATAAAGGTGATGGGAAACTTAGCCATCTCATCCTTTGCTTTGCAAGAGGGCAGACTTAAGTGGATAATTTATTCTGAACTCGGTGGATCTGATCCAACTGAGACTTCAGCTTAAACCATACTTTATACTGAGTGATTCTGTCAGCAATTCTTTCAACATAGAAGTAGAGAAGATTACCATCCAAACAGCCTACGCTGTAGTCTTATCTGTGCATACAAAGTAATCAGGCCATCACATTCAATTAAGCACTTAGTTGTGTTTATTTTAGCTAATAAAAGATCACTCTTCCAGTAAAATATGGACACATTTCGAAGAGAAAGTCAGATTAGAAATCGCCCAAGCATCTTTTTTTCTTGAAAAAAAATGTGCTTTAAAAGGTTAATGGATCCAGGGGCTGGTTGTAGGTAGGGAATGAATAAAAGAATTAGGAAAAAAAAAAAACCCAGCTGGTGAATTTGTAAAGGTAACAACAATGGGGAGCAGTTAAGTAAGTGTTGGTTAGAGGTCAGGGTTTGAGGAAGCCAAGGACAAAGGTAACTAGGTCCCAGGGGCCCTTATCATTTCGTGGGGCTTCAGGCTTGAGCGGTGGGTACAGTTCAAGGTTCCGAGTCTCTAGTTTGGATCCCAGGATTCTGGGCAAGGAACTTGATCCCTTGCTTGCAAAGTTGGGGGCCCTCGTGTACAAGAAGAGATTGAAGAGTACAGTCTCACTTATGCACTTGAGTAATAGTAGTGCTCTAGGCTATACGGAACGTAAAGCCGCAGTTATGAAAGCACAAGTCCAAAAAAAAAAAAAAAACCTGAGTAAAATCCTAAACCACACGGAAGGTAGACAAGACCACTTAAGCCAACCGGCCCCCCCGTGTCCCAGCAGCCTTTGCGAGTGGGACCGCAGCCCCAGCGGCCCGGGGAGGGGCGGGGCCAGGAGCCCACGCGGCCCCGCCCCGCCCCTCCGCCTCAAGCCCCGCCCCTCAGTCCCGACCACGCGCACGCGCCACCGGCCCTTAGCGGTCGGGGGAAGGCTCGGACGGCAGCCGGACTGAAACCAGCAGCTTGGGTAGTGTTGGCTTCTTACCTGCTTTGGCATAGGTCTCAGGCTCCTGCTTGTCCCGCCTTCTTGTGCCGCTCTGAGCCCCGAGACGGGGGCGGGCCCCCAAGTCCCTAAAGGAGGCACGCTCTGATTGGCGGAACCCTGTGTTTACACTCTCCCTTGGCCCCGCCTCTTCCTTCGCGTTCTTTAAAGCGCTTGGCTCTCCTCCTGTCAGTCACAGCAAGGGGGTCTACAATTGGCGGGCGGCCGCGGCTGAGCTGCTAGAGCTGCTGCGCCGGGGTCTTCACTCTCAAGGTGCAAGATGCAGAACGGTGACTCCGCGGCGGACACTGACGCGGGCGAGGAGCAAGTGTCTGGTGCTACAGTCATCGCCCAGGCCCTGAGATCACAGGTGCTCCCGCACGGAGGGACAGGCTCCTACGGAAGCTGGCGGGAGCCCTGGTGTTGTCTTGGAGACCGAGAGCAGAGGGTGGGGGAGAGCAGAGATTTTCAGTGAGGGTCCCCTTTAAGCGCCCTGTGGGGGTGGAGGGGTGGCAGCATGACAGGAGCCCAGGCGCTCACCCCCCTGTGCTTGACCTTCAGGATGTGAAGTACATGTTTGGCATCGTGGGCATCCCAGTGACCGAAATTGCCATGGCCGCTCAGGAACTGGGCATCAAATACATAGGGATGAGGAATGAGCAGGCGGTAAGTATGCAGGATCGGAGCTGGATGCATCATTGAAAATGAGCAACAAATAATGGCATCAATTCGTGCACTCAACTGTGGCCACCGTTAATAGTACCTGCTGTGTCAATCCTAATAGTCCCATGAATCCAGAAGTGTACTTACTGCTCATGTACAGGTGAGAAAAGTGAGACAGAGCACTTAACTTGCCCCAGGTGACAGCTACAGGGTTTGCACCCAGGTCTTCTGGATCTAGTGTCCATACTTTTAAACTCTCTCCAGCACTGTGCTCTGCCAAGCCTAGAGTGTCATCACTGAAAGGGACAGTTGCCCAATCTGTATTCTGACCTCTTCTTTCTCTTTCCCAACTATGTATTATGTGTTTATTCCTGCTTATTATCTATTTGATCTGATTTCTCTATTAGGCTGAGCCTCCAAGAATGCACAGGTATTATTTATTCTTGACATATCTGTTATCTCCAGTGCTCAGGGGGTGCTTGCACCCGGAGATGATCCTGTGACTGAGTGGGTGAACGCCAACCTCGTGTGGTTGTAGGTAGCCCTTGTAAGGTGAAGGATATTACATATGACAAATGTCTGATTGTCTCTGCTGCAAAAAAAAAAAAAAAAAAAGCGGGGGTCGGGCGGTGGCGCAGTGGGTTAAGCGCATGTGGCGCAAAGCGCAGGGACCGGCGTAAGGATCCCGGTTCGAGCCCCCGGCTCCCCACCTGCAGGGGAGTCGCTTCACAGGCGGTGAAGCAGGTCTGCAGGTGTCTGTCTTTCTCTCTCCCTCTCTGTCTTCCCCTCCTCTCTCCATTTCTCTCTGTCCTATCCAACAACGAATTGCGTCAACAAGGGCAATAATAATAACCACAACGAAGCTACAACAAGGGCAACAAAAGGGGGGGGAAAATGGCCTCCAGGAGCGGTGGATTCATGGTGCAGGCACCGAGCCCAGCAATAACCCTGGAGGAGGGAAAAAAAAAAAAAGCTCAGGTTTCTTAAATCCTCGTCCAGTGCCAGTTACATGACATCATACTGCCAACTTTTTAGGAAGTTTATTTGGAAGCTGGAGAAAAGGAGAGGTTTGACATTTTGCTATCCATTCGTAGTACTTCCTCACTCACCCAACCTTGCCTTTCTGTCAGCAGTGCTGACTTAAGGTTAATGTTCTGTCTTAGGGGCGCCGGGTGGTGGCACAGCGGGCTAAGCGCACGTGGCGCAAAGCGCAAGGACCGGCTTAAGGATCCCAGTTCGAGCCCCCGGCTCCCCGTCTGCAAGGGGGTCGCTTCACAAGCAGTGAAGCAGGTCTGCAGGTGTCTGTCTTTCTCTCCCCCCTCTCTGTCTTCCCCTCCTCTCTCCATTTCTCTCTGTCCTATCCAACAACGACAGCAATAGCAACAATAATACTAACAACAATAGCACGATAAATGACCAGGGCAATAATAGGGGAAAAATAGCCTCCAGGAACAGTGGATTCATAGTGCAGGCAGTGAGCTCCAGCAATATTACCCTGGAGGAAAAAAAAAGGCCACCCCAGAGCAGTGAAACCCTGGCCAAAAAAAAAATTCTACCTTAGAGATAGGAATAATTTTAACTTTTTCTTTTTAATTATTTATTTTCCCTTTTGCGGCCCTTGTTTTTTATTGTTGTAGTTATTACTGTTGTTGATACTGATGTAGTCGTTGTTGGATAGGACAGAGAGAAATGGAGAGAGGAGGGGAAGACAGAGAGGGGGAGAGAAAGACAGACACCTGCAGATCTGCTTCAGTGCGTGTGAAGCAACTCCCCTCCCTACAGGTGGGGAGTCAGGGATTCAAACTGGGATCCTTGTGCTGGTCCTTGCGCTTTGCGCCACATGCGCTTAACCCGCTGTGCTACCACCCAACTCCTGCTTTTTACACTTTATATTACGTGATACTGCTTATCTGTAAGAGCTAAGAATTGTCCTTTTTTTTTTTTTTTCTGGTCTCAAAACTCACCAGCCTGTGTTCATGTAATTTCTACTTAGTACTTTCTTTAGTTGAAACAACATCTTTCCTTTCCTCTCTGTGAGCATATTAAGCTATTAATAGGACTTACATTTGATAATTTTTATTTTTTAATTATTTTTTAAATTTCTTAATTATCCTTATTTAATTGGATAGAGACATCCAGAAATCAAGAGGGTAGGAGGAATACAGAGGGAGAGAGACACCTGCAGCCCTGCTTCACCACTTGCAAAGTTTTCCCCCTGCAGGTGGGGACCAGGGCCTCCAACCTGGGTCCTTGTAACATGTACACTCAACCAGGCACACCACCACCCACCCCCTTTTAATTTTTTTTCTTCATTTGACGTTTTTTCTTTACAAAAATTTTTTATTAGCGATTTGATAATGATTTACAAAATTACATGTCAATGGGTATAATTCCACACCATTCCCGCCACTAGAGTTCTGAATCCCAAGTCCCTCCACTGCAAACCACCATGGTTCTCCCAAAGTTGCAGACATGGGCTAACTGCCAGCTCTCCAGCTATCTCTCTACATTTGTACATATTTGTCCCCTTTACTTCCAGGTCCAGCCCTCTCTTCCCCTCCAAGCCACACATCACCCTATTACTTCATCCAAATATCTCTTTCATTTTTGTCCCCTTTCTCTGGGACCTGATGGAGCTGGAGTTCAGAGCCCTCTTACCCTCTTCCTCCTATCACTTCTCTCCCATTGGGAGTATGGATCAAAATTGGTGCAGAATGTGGGAGTTCTGGCTTCTGTAATTGCATCTCTGCTGGACATAGGCATTGGCAGGTCGATCCATACCCCCAGCCTGGTTCTGTCTTTCCCTAGTGGGGTAGGGCTCTGGAGAGGTGAGTTTCAAGACACAACGGTGAGGTCGTCTCCCCAATCATGGTAGTGTCTGCAACGTGGTGCCTGGAAGGTGGCAGGATATAAAGTGAGACAAAATGGTTATTGAACAGGAACTCAAAAGTAGGAACAGGGCTTACGAGATTGGGGATCTTAAGGTGGAAGAAAGCTCGGAAATCCATTTTAGACATGTTTCTAGGGGCCTATGACTATGGTATTTTTTTCCTTGAGTTTGATAGCTAGCATGAAGTTGGATAAAAATATTGTCTGAGAAAATGGTGTCAGAGGGCAGAGAGTAGCTCCCCTTCTTGAAAATATTCTGTGGATAGAAGTAACTATTTACCTCCATCCACCTGACCCAGGGCCCTTCTGCATATTTATATTCAGCACCAGAGCCTGGGTGGCCTCTGAGTCCCTGTTGGTCTGAGCTTGCAACTCATGCATTTGACAGTTTTTCTAGAGACTAGATATCCAGTTTCTTTTTCATACAGCAAATATGTGTATATTCTGAGATATGGAACCTGTGGGTGAGAGGAGATAGAAAAGAAGAATGAGGTTATGTCTTGACTTTCAAGCTGGTCAGAGTCTAGAAAGGTGAGGAGATACACAGAAAAAGCATATCTAGTGCCGTAACTCATAGCCGGTGCACAATCCGTGTGTGTGTCAGAAACAGCACTGGCAAAGGGCTGCTGGTTCTGTTTGAGTAGAATCGTTGCTTTTTCTTTCTTTTTTTTTTTTTTTACCAGGGCACTGCTCAGTTTTGGCTAATGGTGGTGCACGGGATTGAACCTAGGACTTCAGAGCCTCAGGCATGAATCTCTTTGCATAACACTTATGCTGTCTACCCCTGCCCCAGAAACAGGGGATTGTCTATAAGAGGTAATATTTATTTATGAGGTTTCATCAAGATTGCCTCAAGGCTTCTTGGACTGTGAGACAGGATAGATAAGCCAAGGGGTAGAGGAAAGGTTGTGGAGAGTTCCTCTTGAGCTGGAAAAGGAATTTATATTTTTAAAAAATGAACATTGGTGGGAGTCGGGCTGTAGCGCAGCGGGTTAAGCGCAGGTGGCGCAAAGCACAAGGACTGGCATAAGGATCCCGGTTCGAACCCTGGCTCCCCACCTGCAGGGGAGTTGCTTCACAGGCGGTGAAGCAGGTCTGCAGGTGTCTATCTTTCTCTCCTCCTCTCTGTCTTCCCCTCCTCTCTCCATTTCTCTCTGTCCTATCCAACAATGACAACAACAATAATAACTACAACAATAAAACAACAAGGGCAACAAAAGGGAATAAATAAATAAAATTTTAAAAAAATGAACATTGGGTTAAGCGCATGTGGCACTAAGTGCAAGGACCAGCATAGGGATCCCAGTTTGAGCCCCTGGCTCCCCACTTGCAGGGGAGTCGCTTCACAGGCAGTGAAGCAGGTCTGCAGGTGTCTGTCTTTCTCTCCCCCTCTCTGTCTTCCCCTCCTCTCTCCATTTCTCTCTGTCCTATCCAACAAAGATGACATCAATAACAATAATAATAACTACAACAACAATAAAAAACAAGGGCCGAAAAAGGGGAAAATAAATAAATAAAAAATATATATAAATGAACATTGGGTGATGCAGTCAAAGGTTCTCTAAATAGGTGGGAAGCATACTTAGATTTGCACTCTAGAAAGACATTTTTTGTGCTAGTATAGAATGTAGTCCCAACAAACTTAGCCGAGGGCTTCCTGGCACTAAGGGTAATGCCAGGATAATCAAGAAAGAGTGCGAGAACATGTAGGTTCAGAGCTCATGCAAGATCCAAAAAAGGAACTGTCACCCAGCTGTATGTTTGTGCTAAAGAGAAAGAGGACTAGCTGGTGGTGACTTGTCTTTCATGAAATCCTTGTTAGCAAGTAGGCTGTTGCCAAAGCATTGAGAGTTTTCTGTTTATAGGGATTATTCTTAGTGCCTGATGTATATTAACCAATTGCATCCTCACAGCAGTGCTATGACTTATGTTAATACTATGGATGAGGGAGCCGGGGTACAGAGTGACTTAGAAAAAAAGGACTCCGTAAAACTAGGGGAGCCAGGATTTAAATGAGAAAAGTCTGCTTGCTTGAGAACTGAATTCAGATTATTAAATCACTAATAATAATAAAAAAGAACTGAATTTAGTTTTCTGCCTATATAAGTGGGTTTCATTTGGTAGAGAAGTAGAACTTTGCAGGGTTGGGTGCTATGCACCTGGTTAAGTACACAAGTAAGTGTGCAAGGACCTGGACTTAAGTCCCTGGTCCCCACATGCAGGGAGAAAGCTTCACAAAAGGTAAAGCAGATCTGAGGTGTCTTTCTGTCTCTCTCCCTCCCTCCCTCCCTCCTCCTCCTAAATTTCTCCCTGATTTGTCAAATAAAATAAGCTCTGTGAATTTGGCCTTACATGTGAAAGGAAAATGAGATAAGGGCTGGTGGAGAGCAGCGATGCCGCAGCAGGCCAGAGCCTCTGCTTGTCTTTAGTTGAGCATATTGAAAGCGCGCCAGTTAAAATAATCTTCATAAAATGTATTTTAAAAATATTTTATTATTTATTTATTCCCTTTTGTTGCCCTTGTTTTATTGTTGTAGTTATTGATATTGTTATTGTTGGATAAGACAGAAATGAAGAGAGGAGAGGAAGACAGGAGGAGAGAAAGAGAGACACCTGCAGACCTGCTTCACCGCCTGTAAAGCGACTCCCCTGCAGGTGGGGAGTCAGGGGCTCGAACCAGGATCCTTCCTCCCGTCCTTGCGCTTTGCTCCACCTGCGCTTAACCCACTGTGCTACCGCATAAAATGTATTTTTAATTTTTATACTTATTTCCCATGTATGGCTCCCTTCAAGTTCAGCATATCACATTAAAGTTGAGTGGAGGCTAGAAAATTTACCAATTTATTATTTCTTTTTTTTTTTTCATTTTATTTTTCCCCTTTTTGTTGCCCTTGTTTTTTTTTTTTTTTATTGTTGTTGTAGTTATTGTTGTTGTTATTGATGTCATCGTTGTTAGACAGGACAAAGAGAAATAGAGAGAGGAGGGGAAGACAGAGAGGGGGAGAGAAAGACACCTGCAGACCTGCTTTACCACCTATGAAGCAATTCCTCTGCAGGTGGAGAGCCAGGGCTCGAACCAGGATCCTTACATTGGTTCTTGCACTTTGTGCCATGTGCGCTTAACTTGCTGTGGTACCACCCGACTCCCTTCTTTTTTTTTTTTTTTTTTTGCCTTCAGGGTTATCACTGGGGCTCGGTGCTGGCACTATGAATCCACTGCTCCTGGAGGCCATTTTTCCCATTTTGTTGCCCTTGTTTTTAATGTTGTTATTGCTGTTGTTGTTGGACAGGACAGAGAGAAATGGAGAGAGGAGGGGAAGACACAGGGGGAGATAAAGACAGACACCTGCAGACCTGCTTCACCGCCTGCGAAAGACTTTGAGCGGGTCCTTGAGCTTTGTGCCATGTACGCTTAACCTGCTGCAGTCCCCTTCTTCCTCTCTTAATGTCTGTCTGTCTTATCAAATAAAGTAAATGAATAAGTAAACAAATATTTAAAAAATAATGTCCCGGGGGTCGGGCGGTGGCGCAGTGGGTTAAGCGCACGTGGGACCGGTGTAAGGATCCCGGATCCCGGTTTGAGCCCCTGGCTCCCCACCTGCAGGGGAGTCGCTTCACAGGCGGTGAAGCAGGTCTGCAGGTGTCTATTTTTCTCTCCCCCTCTCTCTCTGTCTTCCCCTCCTCTCTCCATTTCTCTCTGTCCTATCCAACAACAAAGCAACAACAACAACGGCAATAATAACCGCAACGAGGCTGCAACAACTAGGGCAACAAAAGGGGAAAAATGGCCTCCAGGAGTGGTGGATTCATGGTGCAGGCACCCAGCCCAGCAATAACCCTGGAGGAAAAAAAAAAATAATAATGTCCCAGATCAGGATTTATTTGACAGAGCATTTAGCATTTTCCTTTTCTTTTCTTAGTGATTTAATATTGATTTACAAAATTATAAGAGAAAAGGAGTATAATTCCACATTGTTCCCACCACCAGAATTCTGTGACCCCATTCTCTCCATTGGAAAGTACAGTAGTTCTCCCAAGATCACAGATTGGGCTTGACTATTATTCTCTCTCTCTCTCTCTCTCTCTCTCTCTCTTATTTTTAATTTTATTAGTGATCTAATATTGATTTACAGAATTACTTAATGGGTCCCTGTTCGGGTGCCAACATGCTGGGCTAGCGTCGCGGGCGGGAGACAGACGACCAGGGACTCATGGCTAAGCTGGGAACGCAGTTCAATCTTTATTGATGAGCGGGAATGTAGTGCAATCGATCAGTCAATCTCTATTCATTAGAAAATCCTGTCCTTTATATCTTCTGAGGCAGAAGTGTCAGGTCAGAAGAGGAAGTACATAGGATAGAGGGTGGGGAGAAGGAAGAAGCACATGAACCAGTGGGGATTAAACAGTGGCAAACAGGATGTGACTAGGAGAGGGGGTGGAGTGGAAAAAGAGAGTGAACCAGAGGGAATTAAACCAGTGCGGATCTCAAACAAAACAATGATTATGTAAATAGACCACAGCGTTAAGCAATGCAAACGAACCTAATGTGATGATCAAAACAGAAGGGGTCTTAGAAGCAGAATTAGAAGCAGATCAACACAGGGGTATATTTCCACACTGTTCCCACCACCAGAGTTCTGAACCCTCCGTTCCCTTCATTGTAAGCCACTATAGTTCTCCTAAGGTTGCAGATGTGGGTTAACTGTCTTTTTTTTTTTTTTTTTTCACCAGACCACTGCTCAGCTCTGGCTTATGGTGGTGCAGGGGATTGAACATGGGACTATGGAGCCTCAGGCATAAGAGTCTCTTTGCATAACCATGATGCTGTCTCCCCCCGCCCGGTTAACTGTCATCTTTACAACTATCTGTCTATATCTGTACAGATTTGCCCTCTTCCAGGCCTTCCCAGGACCTTTCCCTCTGCATAGAGCAGCTGTGCTCGGGGCTCCCGTTGGAAACTGGGTCAGCCCGACCATAGCTGCACTGTGACTAGGGCCCCAGATGATGAGGCGGTGTGCTAGTGACCAAAAGGGCCATTACTGAATGAGCCCATCTCTTGCCATGATTCAACTTTTGTTGAGTATTATCTATCTATCTGCCCATTTTTTATGACCCTGCCTTCTCTCTTTTTTTAAATTTTTTATTTATAAAAAGGAAACATTGAGAAAACCATAGGATAAGAGGGGTACAGCTTCGCACAGTTCCCACCACCAGAACTCTGTATCCCATCCCCTCCCCTGATAGCTTTCCCATTCTCTATCCCTCTGGGAGCATGGACCCAGGGTCATTGTGGGATGCAGAAGGTGGAAGGTCTGGCTTCTGTAATTGCTTCCCCGCTGAACATGGGCGTTGACAGGTGGATCCATACTCCCAGCCTGCCTCTCTCTTTCCCTAGTGGGGAAGGACTCTGGGACACATTGGTGTCGGGAAGTCTGGTCAGCATCATGCTGGCATGTGGAACCTGGTGGCTGAAAAGAGAGTTAACATACAAAGCCAAACAAATTGCTCACCAATCATGGACCTAAAGTCTAGAATAGTGCAGATGAAGAGTTGGGGGGGGGGTGTCCTCCATTTTGTAGATAGCAAGTAGGCATATTTTAGTTAAATTCCAAAGGGTCTGTGGCTATACTAGTTTTTTTTTTTTTTTTTTTTTCCCCTTTTTCTTTTTGCCCCTGAGCCTGAATTCTGATATGCGGTGGATTCAAGTTCTAGTCTGGGGAGATGCTGTCATGGCTGGAAAAAGGACCAGAAAGCTGGATCAGGGAAGAGAGTAGCTCCCTAATATGGGAAAGGGGTATAAATATTGTTGACTGTAAACCCCATCGATTTGATGTGGTCTGGGGCCCATAATTAGCTTAGGAGCCTGCGTGACCTCTGCATCCCTGTAGATCTGGGCTCACGTTCTGTGGTCATGAGTAGGAACGTTCCAAGCTGCCCCAATATTGACCCATCTTCCTCAGGTTTAGCACAGAGTATGTTGTCCAGCCTCCTTTCGGAGGATGGAACATTCTGTACCATTGCTGACCCACGTTGAGGGCAGCGTTCTCTTCTTTTATGAGTCACACCTACTACTTCTGGCTGTCCTTCCTTCCTCTCCTTATTTATTCCATTCTCTTTATTTTCCTCTTCTCTCTCTGAGTCTTGATGGAGTTGGAGTTCACAGCCCCCTGGTCGTCTTCCCACTGGGAGTATGGATCACAATTGTTTTTGGGGTTCAGAAGGTGGGAATTTTGGCTCGTACAGTTTCTTCTCTGCTGGACATGGGTGTTGGCAGGTCGATCCGTACCCCCAGCCCGTTTCTGTCCTTCCCTAATGCGGTAGGGCTCTGGAGCATTTTCCTAAATTACCGTGTCTCTAATTTTACATCTCTCCTTTCTTTCTACTATGAGCTGATGTGCAGTTTAAAGTGAAATCTGAGGATCTTTCTTTCTCCCTCTCTGTCTTCCCCTCCTCTCTCCATTTCTCTCTGTCCTATCCAACAATAAAGCAACTCAACAATGGCAATAAATAATAACCACAACGAGGCTGCAACAACTAGGGCAACAAAAGGGGAAAAATGGCCTCCAGGAGCGGTGGATTCATGGTGCAGGCACCGAGCCCAGCAATAACCCTGGAGGGAAAAAAAATAATAATAAATAAAATAAAATAAAATAAAATAAAATAAAATAAAGGGATAGAGCTCCTGCCTTACCATGAATGTCCACCAGGGGCAGTCTTGGGGGAGCTCGGTGGATGGAAGAGTAGTGAGTGCTGTGGTGTCTTGACATCCCTCCCTTACCTCTTCCCTCTCTTCTGCTCTCTTTCTTTAAAGTAAAAACCTTTATTTGTTTAAAGTTGGGCTGGGAGGCTGCTCAATGGTATCAAGTAGATGCTAGGTCCTGAGTTCATCCCCAGACACTGCATAAAGTGCTGACTAACTCTATATTGACCATAATAGAAATTGCAACAAGTCTTCAAGGGTTGGAAACATAAAGTACATCTGACCATGTAGAAATAAACTGGCATTCAATAGCAGAGGGATAGAAATCCTCCAATATTTTACATTAAGGGGTACATTTACTAGTTTACAAACTTTTGAAAAGATCAATAAAAATAACAGAAGTTGAGAAATGAGAACAGAAAGGATAGCCACAAAGTGGAACCTGGACTGGGCTTGGTGTGTTGTGCCAAAGTAAAGGGTGAGGGAACAGAGGGGCAGAGGGAACTTTCAGGTCCTGGTGCAGGACGGCGGAGGAGGACCTAGGCTGGGGGGGAGAGTGTTTTGCAGAAAACTGAGAAATTTTACACATGTGCCAACAACCATATTTACTATGAATCATTAATCCCACCAATAAAAATATTTCAAAATATCAATAAACGTTTAAGATAAACTGATAAAGAATAAAAGAGAAAAATGCAAATGATCAATATCAGAAATGAAAAAAGGGACATTACTGTGGGCATGATTAACTCATGCATCGAAGGTGGAGTCAGAATGTAAAATATTTTGTATTAGTGATAATGAAAAGTTGGTACATCAGACGTTCACTAAAGCAATGCTTTGAGAAAAGAGTTTTAAATGAGCGGTACTCTGGTCTCTCTACTCTCTCCCTTACATTAAAATAAAATAAAATAAAAAAGGAGAAGTATTAGGAGGAAAGTAAAAAAAAAAAAAAAACAATACTTTTTTTTTAACCTAGGGATAAACTTTGTTAACTTTTGTTTCTGTACATGTAAATCTATATGTAGTTCTTTTTAAGTGAAAAGTCATTTTCTGATAGCTTGATAGAAAAGAAGATAGTGAGTGCTCTGTACATATATTTTTAAGTGGCTAGAAAAAGTAAAAGGCATAAAATTAGAACTATAAAAAAAAATCTATGAAGTAGAAAACAAATTAGTTGAAAAAAAAAAACAGCATCCCAGTTGGTTCCTTGAGAACGTTAATGGATTTGTTAAGTCCTGAGTGAGATTAGTAAATGAACGAGAGGAACACACAGATAACAAGAATAAAAAGAGAAGCATTCCTATGATACTCCATATATTGAAGCAATTGTAAACGACATCTGTGGACAGATTGCTCTTGAATAAACAAAAGAAGAGTACATACCTAAGCCATTATTTGAAATTTGTAGGTTAAAATGTACTTACTCAAATAAAAGTTATTTGAACTCCTCCTTTACCACGAAGGTCTTGTCTCTTGGTGACCAGTACATTTCTGTAACTGTACTTACTGTGAGGGCTTCAACATGCTTTTATGTCTTAGTGTTTTTCCTTTGTAGGCTTGTTATGCTGCCTCAGCGGTTGGATATCTGACAGGCAGGTAAAGCAAAGTCTATGTTTTAGTTCAATTCCTTTTAAACACTGTCTTAACTACAAATGCTTAAGAGGTTATTTTATAAGATGATAAATTGAGTTATATGAAAATAACTTTTCCTTCGGTGCCTTAGGCATAGGAAGCCACATGAAGGGTAAAGCATATATATTCAACTAGAGAAAAAATCGGGGTGTGCAGGGGCACAGCTGTTAGAGCACACTTACCAGGCTGAGGATGGCATCCACACCTGCCAAGGCCAGGCTTCACAGGTGGCGGAGCAAGGCTGCAGGTGTCTCTCCTTATTCCTGTCTCTCTATCCCTCTACCTCCTGTCTCTCAACAAAGTCCACCAGGAACATGGAGTGATGCAGGCACCAAGCCCCAGCGATAATGCTAGTGGGAATAAAAAAGAAAAGTAAAGATAAAAAAGTAAGAAAAGAAAATGAGCAGACAAAAATTGGAAACATCCAATGTCTAACAACACGAGTGGCTAAAAAGTCAAGATATATATATATATATATATATATGTGTGTGAGAAAAGCCCAAAAGAGAATGGCAAGTTCCAGATGACCTTGCTTACAAGTAGAACTTAAACAACAAAAAACAGGGAAAAATACAAGGTGAAACTTGCACTGAGTGGAATGTATTGCACCAAAGTCAAGGACTCTGGGGAGGGAGGGCTTGAGAGGGGTCAAGAATGTGTGTATTCCATCTTGATGTATGGATGATGGAAAGATTCAAAGTTGGCAGTGAGGGTCTTTTGCAGACACTTGCCCCGAGGAGATAAAAGGCTGTACCCATTGGTGTATTGCAGCAAAGTAAAAGACTCTGGGGTGGGTGGGGCAAGAGTTCAGGTCCTGGAACATGATGGCAGAGGACCTAGTGGGGGTTGTATTGTCCTGTGGAAAACTGAGAAATGGTATGTGTGTACAAGCTATTGTATTTACTGTCGACGGTAAAACAATCCCCCAGTGAAGGAAAAAAAAGAAACTTCAAAGCAGGTACCCACGTGTTAAGTGTGTTGTGAACCATTTACTCCCCAGTAAAATGAAGAAAAAAAAAACTGGACAGAGCTCGACATTTCAGAATCACTTTCTGTCCAGGATTGGTCGACATTTATTTAAGATGTTTTAAACAATGCATTTTGCCCAATAAAAAAACATATAGTTAGCATAAAACAATTTGTTTCTGAATACAGTTCAACTGATTTAGCCCAAATAGAATCACTTCAGAACAGGAGGAAGGTAGTGAAATACAGTGTGTAAATGATAGATAACTTCTGCTGCAAGACTGACATCTTTCTCTCTTTCAAACATTATTTTAATAATTCAAACATTATTTTAATAATTGCTTTATCAGTTATAGTAAAGATCTATATGTCCTCCCTCCCTTTAAAGTCAAAAGGGTTGCTGTGTTTTCTTCTAAAGTTATATGAATCAGATGTCCCCTTTGTCTTGCCTGTAGTAAAATAAATTCTGCTTTGCTTCTAGGCCGGGAGTTTGTCTGGTTGTTTCTGGCCCAGGTCTCATCCATGCCCTGGGTGGTATGGCAAATGCAAGCATCAACTGTTGGTAATTACTTCGTTATTGTTGAAAATATCGTCCTAAAATTGCCCATATTTTACCCGGTGGAGCAGCTACTCATCTGGGGTGGGAAAACTTGGGAACAAGTGTTTGAGGGAATGAATGGCTTACTTAAAAATCAAATTAAGACAAGTATATGGAGGTGGGCTGGGGAGACCATATAATGGTTATGTAAAAAACTTTTATGCCTGAGTCCCTGAGGACCCAGGTTCAGTTCCTAGCATCACCATAAGCCAGACTTGAGGAGTACTCTGGTGTTAACACTACAAGAGCAATCAAGAGAGGAGGGGGCGGAACAGCGGGAGAGAGAAAGATAGACACCTGCAACCCTGCTTCACCACTCATGAAGTGTTCCCCTTGCAGGCTGAGAGCATGGACTTGAACGTGGGTTCTTACTCATGGTAACATGTGCGATTAACCAGGTGCACCACTGCCCAGCCTCTGTCTTTCTCTTTCTTATCTACTTGAAGCCTGTCATATATATATATATATATATATATGTTTTGTATTTTTTCTAAATTTTACTTAATGATTTGCTTTTATCAAAGCATTTCAAAGTTCTGCTCATGATAATGCTGGGGATTGAACCTGGGACTTTGGAACCTCAGGTATGAAAGTCTTTTTGCATAGCTTTTGCTATGCCTTTTTTACCTGCTAGAAATATAAGACTTGACACTTAGGAGTTTTTAAAAAAATGTATTTATTTTCCCTTTTGTTGCCCTTGTTTTTTTTTATTGTTGTTGTAGTTATTATTGTTGTTGATGATGATGTCATTGTTGTTGGATAGGACAGAGAGAAATGGAGAGAGGAGGGGAAGACAGAGAGAGGAAGAGAAAGACAGACACCTGCAGACCTGCTTTACCGCCTGTGAAGCAACTCCCCTGCAGATGGGAAGCCGGGGGTTCGAACCAGGACCCTTGCAAGCGTCCTTGCACTTTGCGCCACGTGCGCTTAACCTGCTGCACTACCACCCGACTCCCAGGAGGTTTTTTTTTTTCTTCTCATTCTGGTGTTTCCAAATAAACTCAGTAAAGTGGGGAAACAACCTTTCTCCCCCCTCAATCCCAAGAATAGTAGGGAGGATATAAATATTTGTCTCACACCTTAACATATTGAGAGCATCAGCATCCACGCCAAACAGTTCTCCACATACTGCAGATCTTTCTGAAACTGAAGAAGGGGTCCCCCACATCTGACTGTTTCCTGAATCTCGTTTAAGTCAGAGTGTTGTAGCCATCACTGGAGTTTCACTGCTCCAGGCTGACTTCTGCAGATAGAAGGACACAGGAGGAGTTAGAGGCGCAGAGAGCAGGTGCCTCAGTACCGGAGCTTCCTTCAGTGCACTGAGGGCCAAGCCTCTTACCAACCCTAAGTTTAAGTTTTTAAGGGGAAAATATGACCATCTTTTTCTTTTCATTCTCATTTGGGTGTTTAATGTTCATTGGACTTTCTGCTGAATATTTTGCATAGTGGTCGCATGTGTAATTCTCTTTTAAAAATGAATATTTCAGGCCGTTGGTTGTGATTGGTGGTTCCTCCGAAAGGAATCAGGAGACCATGGGAGCCTTCCAGGAGTTTCCTCAGGTACCATCTCTTCAGATTTTCCATTAGAGTTTAGTCACAGAAATACACACTGTTAAGATTTATGAGGAAGAAATAAAATCTGTCTAACGAATGATCAATACACATAAATACCAATACCTCAGGTAAATTAAAGGTATTTTTGTTAACTGTAAGGCTGTCTCCTTGTGGATTAAAAAAAAAAAAAAAAAAAAAAGCTTAGGCTCTGCTGAGAAGCAGCATTCCAAGAAATCGACCTTTATGATAGACAGAAAATAAGTTCTTTTTTTAAAAAAAAAATTATTTGTTTATTTATTTATTTATTAATGAGAGAGTTAGTAGGACCAGAAAGAAAGGACCAGACATCACTCTGCTACATGTGATGTACCCTGCTTGTACCTCATGCTTGAAATTCCAGCCCTTTGTCCACTGTGCCATCTCCTGGGCCACGGAGAATTAAGTTCTTCAGAAGAATCCAAGAGCTGTGGGAATAAGAAGGCGAAGGGACCATGTTTCTCAGACTCTCAGTGGAATAAAAAGGCTAAGGGGGGAAAAAAAAAACCTACTTAAAATATCAGTGGATACTGGACAATTTTATTTTTACTTTAGAAAGCTGAAGGAAAACAGTTAAAACTGGTTTCAAAGTGTGAAAGGATTTGTCTACGATGTGCTGTTTTTTTCACACTACTTTATGGGAGTGAGTCGGGTTCATGGGACTGTTGTCACTGTACACAGCTTGCTATCTCCCCGTAATACTTGGAAGTACACCACACCCTCCAGCAACTTCTCTTCTGAGCACATCTGTATAAAGCAAAAAGGAGGAAGTCCATGGTCAACACTCAAGACACAAGTTTATTTGAGCACCGGATAAGCACATTTAAGACCATTAGGCAAAGTATACTGGTAAATCAGGAATACTTATTTTTGGTTAGTTAGAGAAACTGAGAGGGAAGAGAGAGGAAGAGAGGGAGAGGAGAAGGAGAAGGAGGAAGGAGAAAGAGGGAGAAGCAGGAGGAGAAGAAGGAGAAGAGGAAGAAGACGGAGAAGAAGAGGAGGAGAAAGAAGAGGAAGAAGGAGGAGGAGAAGAAGAAGAAGGAAGAAGGAAGGAGGAGGAGGAGGAGGAGAAGGAGGAGAAGAAGGAGAATAAGAAGAAGAAGAACCACCCACAGCAGTACTTGACTACTCATAAAGCTTCCTTGCAAGTGAGGACCAGGGGCTTGAACCCAGGTCCTTGTGCCTGGTATTGTGTGTGCTCAACTGGTGAGCACCACCAGGCCCCAGTGAACCAGGAATTTTAATAACTTGAGATTTTAAATAGATATATTTTTTTAAATCAATGACTTAACATTAATGTAAAATACTAGATGTGATGATGACATTTCTGGGCCCACAGGCATGCTCATTTAAATTTTTAGTAGCTATGGCCAAGCTCTCTTCGCATTTAAACTCATCAGCAGTAAGAAAGTACCTGCTTCCCCATGTTGTGATAGACTTTGGGAATTATCAGACTTTTAAAAAAAACATTTCTGGGGGCCTGGCGGTAGCGCACAGCTTAAACGAGCCCCAGCAATAACCCTGGAGGCAAAACCAAACCAACAAAAAAACCCATTTCTGACAGTCTGAGAAATGACAATAGAATCTTGTTTTGATTTGCTTTGTGAATCTAGGGCAGAATTTAATTGCCTTGCATAGACTTTGAAGGCCCAGGTAGTGCATTTTCTGCATCTTGCCTCTTAACAGAACAGGAAGTGATGACTTTACCTTTTGTCTTCTTCCAGAAAAGTAGTAGGATCTATAAGCAGAGTTTTAAATGTGTTTCTCTCTGCCTATAGGTTGAAGCTTGTAGACTATATAGCAAGTTCTCTGCCCGACCAAGCAGCATACAAGCAATTCCCTCTGTAATTGAAAAGGTACAGTATTTAATTTTAAGCCTCCAAATTTTACTCAGTTGTTCACACCTGTGTTGTTTCTATTCTCAGTAAAATGAATAACAACTAGTGTTTATCCAGGTAGTTAAAAGTGATATTGGTTACACCATAGAATACGACTCAGCTATTAAAAATGGTGAATTCACCTTCTTCATCTGGTCTTGGATGAAGCTTGAAGGAATCTTGTTAGGTGAGATCAGCTAGAAAAAGAGGGATGAATATGGGATGATCCCACTCATAGAGAGAAGGGAAAACACAAAGCAGAACTTGGACTGGGTTTGGTGTTTTGCACCAAAGTAAAGGACTCTGGGGGTGGGGGTGGGGGATGAGAGCAGTGTTCAGGTCCTGGGACATGATGGCAGAGGGGGCCTTGGTGAGGGGTTAGAGTGTTATATGGAAATCTGAGAAATGTTACACATGTACCAACTACTGTATCTTACTGTCAACTGCAAGTCATGAATCCCTCTAATAAAGAAAAAAGTGATAGCGGTTTTCTAATTTAGTTTCTCTGCTACCAGGGTTACACTTGGGTTAGGTGTCTTCATGATGATTATACTGCTTGCAGACCTTTTTTTTTTTTTCCTTTTCTTTTTCTTTTGATAGAAGATGAAACAGAGAGGGAGGGAGAGAGACAGTGAGAAGAGATGCCTGCAGCCCTGCCCCACCCATTATAAAGCTTCCCCCATGCAGGTGGGGACTGGGGATTTGAACTCTGGTCTTCATCTGTGGTAATATGTGCACTCTACTGGGCATACTCCTACCTAGCTCCTAAATGATATTGTTAAAGAATTATTTATGGAGTCAGGCGGTAGCGCAGTGGGTTAAGCGCACGTGGCGCAAAGCCCAAGGACCCGCGGAAGGATCCCGGTTCCAGCCCCTGGCTCCCCACCTGCAGGGGAGTCGCTTCACAGGCGGTGAAGCAGGTCTGCAGGTTTCTATCTTTCTCTCCCCCTCTCTGTCTTCCCCTCCTCTCTCCGTTTCTCTCTGTCCTATCTAACAACGACGACATCAATAACAACAACAATAATAACTACAATAAAAAATAACAAAGGCAACAAAAGGGAAAATAAATATAAAAAATTCAAAAAAAGAATTATTTTCATGTTAATTTTCACCAACATTATATTTAATTATAGAAACAGAAGGAGAGGCTGAGGAGATACATAATGGCTATGCAAAAAGACTTTCATGCTTGAGGCACCAAAGGTCCTAGGTTCAGTCCCCAACACCATTATAAACCAGACCTGAGGAGAAAAACAAAGAAGCAGAAACAGAAATAGAAAATAAATTATTTTTTGGAAAAAAAATTCTCCTGTACTTCAGTTTACAATTATTTTATTCAGTTATGGAAAAATAAAAGGAAAAATATAACAAAACTCTCAGTGTACTGTCTATTATACCTGTGCAAAAGATTCTTGCCCCAAATACTGATCCTAGAAGATATATTAGTTGGTTGAACAACATGTAAATTAATAAAGCAATTAAAGCTTAGTTAATCATAGATAACTAACCTTTATACATGAAGTGACATTTGAACATTTTAAAAATATTTATTGATTCCCCTTTGTTGCCCTTATTGTTATAGTTATTATTGATGTCGTTGTTGTTGGATAGGACAGAGAGAAATGGAGAGAGGAGGGGAAGACAGAGAGGGGGAGAGAAACACACCTGCAGACCTGCTTCACCACCTGTGAAGCGACTCCCCTGCAGGTGGGGAGCCGGGGGCTCGAACCGGGATCCTTGCATCGGTCCTTGCACTTTGCGTCACATGTGCTTAACCCACCGCGCTACCTCCCGACTCCCTACATTTGAACATTTGAGCCCCCACCTTATTTTTTTTTTCCCTGTGGAGCCAAAGCCTCCGCATAGGCTGTTTCCCATGCCCAAGCCAACTTTTTCATTCAGATAAAAGAGACAGGGAGGGAGAAATGGATATATATATGTATATATATATATATATATAGAGAGAGAGAGAGAGAGAGAGAGAGAGAGAGAACAGTACTAAAGATTCCTCCAGTGCTATGGTTCTTGTGTGTGGGTACTGGGTTCAAACTTGGGCTTTTTAAAATTATTATCTTTATTTATTTGGATAGAAGCAGCCAGAAATCAAGAGGAATGGGTTGGTAGAGAGGGGAAGAGACAGAGAGACACCCGCAGCCCTGCTTCACCACCGGCAAAGCTTCCCCCCTGCAGATGGGGACTGGGGCCTGCTTGTACTTGTGCACTGTCCTTGTGCACTGTAACATGTGTGCTCAAACAGGTGTGCCACCACCCGGCCCCCAAGCCCGGGCTTCTGTGCATGGCAAGGCATGGCATTCTCCCTGGTGAGCGGACCTCCACTTGCTCAAAATCAGTTTTCAGGCTGACCGTCTGACACTTATTACAGCTTGACAGTTTCTAAAAAATTTACTGACTCAGGAAAGCAGGTGAGCGAGGCTGGGAAGTTGCCTCCAGGAGCAGAGACTTGCGCGCAGGGCCCCCCCCTGGACCCGGTCTCAGACAATGCATACATGCCAGCGGGGAGTGCTGGCCTGTCTGTCGCTCTGCTTCCCTCTTTTATTAAATAAATAATTCCTTTTAAAAAAATCAGGCAAAAGCACATGTTATAAAGTAGTTAAGTTCTTTAAAAAATATTTATTTATTCTTTTTTAAATTTGGACAGAGAGAAACTGAGAGAGGGGGGCCATAGAGAGACCCCTGCAGTGTGGTTTCAGTGCTCGTGAAGCTTCCTCCCCGGCAGCTAGAACCGGGATCCTTGTGCGTGGTGACTGCGCTCAGCTGCTTGTGCGGCCTCCCAGCGGTGGCGTAAGGAGCTATTACTTATTGGGTAGAGACAGAGAAATCAGTATAAAGGGAAAGCGAGGGAGAAAGAAAGACATGGCCGCGCTACTGCACCAACTGTGAAGCTTTCCCCCTGCAGATGGGGGCCAGGCGCATGAACCAGGATCCTTTTCCACAGTAACATTCATGCTCCTCCAGCTAGCCCCAGAGCAGTTCATTTCTAAGACCTAAGTCTAGTGGAACATGTGTTGTAAACCCTTTAATATTTTCTCTTTTACCATTCCCTTTCTTAAAAAAAAAAGGGGGGGGGCCCGGGTGGTGGCGCACCTGGTTGAGCGCACATGTTACAGTGCTCAAGGACCCAGGTTTGAGCCCCCAGTTCCCACCTGCAGGGGGGAAGTTTTGCAAGTGGTGAAGCAGTGCTGCAGGTGTCTCTCTGTCTCTCTCCCTCTCTATCTCTTCTACCCTCTCAATTTCTGGCTTTCTCTATCCAATAAAGATGATTTAAAAAAAAAAAAAAGAAAAGAAAAGAAGATTTATCTTATTTAATGAGAGAGAGAGGCTCTGAAGTACGCAGCACTGGGGATTGAACTCATGCGTGCATTGTTGCTTTCTACCTCTGGGTTACCTTTCCTCTACACTGTCACTCCCCACCCACCCCCTTTAAAAAATTTTTTATTAGTGATTGAATAATCATCAATAAGACTGTAAGATAACGGGTACAATTCCATAGAGTTCCCAACACCAGATCTCCGTGTCCCATCCCCTCCACTGGAAGTGTCCCTATTCTTTTTGAAATATAATTTTTATTTTTATTTGCATTTTCTTTCTTTTTTAATTTCTTTGCTGGGGAATTAATGTTTTACATTCAACCGTAAATACAATAGTTTGTACATGCATAACATTTCCCAGTTTTCCATATAATAATACAACCCCCACTAGGTCCTCTGTCATCCTTCTTGGACCTGTATTCTCCCCACCCACCCACCCCAGAGTCTTTTACTTTGGTGCAATACACCAATTCCAGTTCAGGTTCTACTTGGGTTTTCTTTTCTGATCTTGTTTTTCAACTTCTGCCTGAGAGTGAGATCATCCCATATTCATCCTTCTGTTTCTGACTTATTTCACTTAACATGAATTTTTCAAGGTCTATCCAAGATAGCTGAAAATGGTGAAGTCACCATTTTTTATAGCTGAGTAGTATTCCTTTGTGTATATACACCACAACTTGCTCAGCCACTCATCTGTTGTTGGAAATGTCCCTATTCTTTATCCCTCTGGGAGTATGGACCAGAATTCTTTATGGGGTGCAAATGTCACTCCCTTTTAAGCAAAAATATCTTTAAAAATATATAGGATTGATAGAAGACATTCCAATTTTAGTCAAAATTATTTCACAAACCAGCCATGTCCAGGAAAATTAAAATAATATTAACTTCAATTTTTTAAGCTGTCTTTGAGTGGAATATTGTTATAAGAATTGAAAATGTTTTTTGTTTTTTTTTAATTAACTTTTTTTTTTATTATCTTTGTTTATTGGACAGAGACAGCCAGAAATCAAGAGGGTGATACAGAGGGAGAGAGACAGAGAGACACCTGCAGCACTACTTCACCACTCGCAAAGCTTTCCTCCTGCTGGTGGGGGCCAGGGGTTTGAACCTGGGTCCTTGTACATTGTAACACATGCGCTCAACCAGGTGTGCCACCACCTGGCCCCAAGAATTGAAAATGTTAAAATGCTTTCTTCTGTTTGTAATAAACGTACGCGGTGAGTATGGTTATAAGAACTGAGAGGGGGTCGGGTGGTGGTGCAGTGGGTTAAGCGCATGTGGCGCAAAGCGCAGGGACTGGCGTAAGGATCCCGGTTGGAGCCCCCGGCTCCCCACCTGCAGGGGAGTCGCTTCACAGGCGGTGAAGCAGGTCTGCAGGTGTCTGTCTTTCTCTCCCCCTCTCTGTCTTCCCCTCCTCTCTCCATTTCTCTCTGTCCTATCCAACAATGAATAGTGTCAACAATGGCAATAATAATAACCACAACGAGGCTACAACAAGGGCAACAAAAGGGGAAAAAATGGCCTCCAGGAGCGGTGGATTCATGGTGCAGGCGCCGAGCCCAGCAATAACCCTGGAGGGGAAAAAAAAAAAAGAAGAAGAAGAATTGAGAATGTTGAAATTCTTTCTTCTGTCTGTCATAAACGTAGGCGGTGAGAAGCAGCATTTATGGTCGCCCGGGTGCTTGCTATGTTGACATCCCTGCTGACTTTGTGAGCCTCCAGGTGAATGTGGATTCTATAAAGTGAGTAATAATGATACTGGAGTTTTTTCTTAGTTGTGTTCCTCTTCTTAACTTTTGTAAAGGATCTGCCTAGCAGTTTATAAATCAATCTTCATTTGTCTTAATTTTTGATGATTTAGTATTTAATCAGAATTCTAGCTGAAGATGTAATTCTCTTAAAATGCATTATTTTGAATCTGATTACAAAATCAAATACCAGAACTCCTCATTTGAAATTCTCCTTCTTGTAACCATAAAGAATACATCTCTAAGGGGCCAGGCGGTGGCACACCTGGTTAAGCGCACACATTACAGTGTGCAAGGACCCAGGTTCAAGCCCTGTTCCCTACCTACAGGGGGAAAGCTTCAGGAGTGGTGAAGCAGGGCTGCAGGTGTCTCTCTGTCTCTTTCCTTTTCTATATCCCCCTCCCATCTCAATTTCTTTTTTTATATTTACTTTCCCTTTTTTATATTTATTTATTCCCTTTTGTTGTCCTTGTTGTTTTGTTGTTGTAGTTATTATTGTTGTCTGTCTTTGTTGTTGGATAGGACAGAGAGAAATGGAGAGAGGAGGGGAAGACAGAGAGGGGGAGAGAAAGACAGACACCTGCAGACCTGTTTCACTGCCTGTGAAGCGACTCCCCTGCAGGTGGGGAGCCGGGGGCTCAAACCAGGACCCTTGAGCTGGTCCTTGTGCTTTGCTCCACGTGCGCTTAACCCGCTGAGCTACCCTGACTCCCTCATCCCCATCTCTTGGCAGACGCTATGAAGACTAAATAAAGTATGCTACATCATTGAGATGTATTCTTTATTATTATTAGAGACAAAAAGAAATTGAGATGGAGGGAGTTGGGTGGTAGCACAGTGGGTTAAGCGCACGTGGCGCAAAGCACAAGGACCGGCATAAGGATCCTGGTTTGAGCCCCTGGCTCCCCACCTGTAGGGGAGTCGCTTCACAGGCAGTGAAGCAGGTCTGAGGTGTCTGTCTTTCTCTCCCTCCGTCTTCCCCTCCTCTCTCCATTTCTCTCTGTCTTGTTCAACAATGATGACATCAATAACCACAACAACAATAAAAAAAAAAGAGATGGGGGTGACAGGTGCAAAATCATTAGGATTCAGGGTCAGAGGGCAGAGAGTAGATAGCATAATGGCTATGCAAACACTCTCATGCCGAGGCTACAAAGTCCCGGGTTCAGTCCCCCACACCACCATAAGCCAGAGCTGGGCAGTGCTCTGTTAAAACAAACAAACAAACAAATAAATAATAAAAGAAAAAGAAAAAAGGGAACTGAAGGATTCAGCGTCAAGGTTTTAGTCTTTTTGTCTCTGTGATTTGCTCTCTCTCTTCAATGAGCTCTGTGTGAACTGTAAGGTTAAGAATGAGTTCTGGGGTGATGTTATCATAGCCAGCAGCTGTTCCCGGTTTAACCTTCTTCAAAGCGTCTTCCAGTTCAGACAGTGTAGAGGGAGAGATTTTTGGAGATGGACAAGATAACCGGAAGTGGGATGACCATTCATGGGAAATTTCTCTTTTCCAGACTGGGTCTGGAACTCTCTAAACCTCCTTTACATTTTTTGTAAGGATAAGCTATACTTTTTTTTATTGCTGAATATCCAAGTATTGTACAGTATAATGTTTATTAGTCCAAATAAATTAAATGAAACTCTGAGAACGAGGCCAGGAAAATAGCAAAGGTGGCAGAGCGCCAGACTTGCATGCCCAAAGTGCCAGTGGTGCTAGGCTCAGTGAACAGTGCTCTGCTCACAACAGCAGCAGCACACACTCAACACCTGGTGTCAGGGAATGACTCTCACCATCTCCTCCTTTTCTTAGGCTTGTGTGCGTACTGAAATGCTGACTTCCCCTGGGGGGGAGCTATATAGCGAGGGAGTTCAAATCATGGACTTTGGAGAGAGAATGACCTAGTTCAGTTCATCTCTGCCACATGCTGTTGGGAGAACTCTGGACAAGATGCTTTTTGATTTTTTTTTTCTTCTCCCAATGGTGAGATACAGATAACTGGTAATACCTAACCTTACTGTTTTGACCACTAAATGAGAATAAATGGCACATAGTATTAAATACCGGCTTTGAGTATGTTTTTCTTTTTTAAAAAAATATTTGTTTATAATTTTTATTTACTTCTTGGATAAAGATAACCAGAAATTGAGAGAAAGGGGGAGATAGAGAAGGTGAGAGACAGAGAGACACCTGCAGCCCTGCTTCACCACTTGTGAAGCTTCCCCCTTGCAGGCGGGGACTGGAGGTGTGCCCATCCTAACATGCGCTCAACCAGGGGTGCCACCACCCACCCCCGTTTTTATTTCTTACAACAGCTATTACACACAAAACCATTAACTTGGAATTCTTGTCAACGAACTTCTTATTTGACTAGCTTTCCTACTTAGAGGATATTTGCTAAATTACTTTCTGAGATAAGGATATTGTGGTTCTATAGGAGAAAACATTTTCCTTTTAGAACTGTATAGGGAAGTTTGTATGTCTCAATGTTCAATTTACCTTTTTTTTTTTTTGTACTAGAGCCCTCTACCTGTGTAGCTCCACTACTCGCAGGCTGACTTTTCCCATATTTTTCATTTCACAGAGAGAGAGAGAGGATGAAAGAGAGAGAGAGAGAGAGAGAGAGAGAGAGAAATCTCATAGCACCAAAGCTTATCCTGTTATGGTATTGCCATATGATGCTAGAACTTAAAATTGGGTCAATAGTTTACTTTCAATCTTTGAGGAAGATTTTTCAGAGACAGCACACTGGGCAGGGTGCCTGCATTGTCCAGCGGCGGCCCAGATTCAAGCTCCAGAACCACATGGAATGTGGGACGGTACCTGGAATAAGTTCTGGTGCTCTGGTCTGGGCCTCTCTCCATCTAAGTGAAAAAGCGATCTAGAACAATGAAATCACACATGATTGAGACCCTGCCCTCCCCAGCCCTCACCCCCTCACACAGTGAAAAAATTTCAGGGAAATATATACATACATACACTGCATGCGTGACACAAATGTGGTAAGAGGATGCTAGTTCTCGAATCTGCATGGTGATTATGCGGACTTGAGTCACTGTTTTATTCTACCTTTTTTTTTTGGTATATTTTATTTCTATAATAAATCGTTTCCAGACTGGGTCCCTTTTCATAAGCAGACTCTTCATTCGCAGGTACCTGAAGTGCTGCCTGCCCCCACCCGTCAGCCTGGCGGACCCCTTGGCTGTGCACATGGCAGCGTCTGTGATCAGGGATGCCAAGCGGCCCCTTCTCATCATCGGGAAAGGTAGCGTTGTGTAGAACTCTGAGCCTTGCTAGACTTTTGAAAGAAAGTTGTTTGTGTTTAGAAATGATCTCTAGGGGCTGGGTGGTAGAGCACCCGGTTAAGCACACACAAACGACTCGGATTCCAGCTCCTGATCGCTGCCTGCCAGGGGTGGGGAAGCTTTGCGAGCGGTGAAGCAGGTCTGCAGGTGTCTTTCTCTGTCTCTCTCCATCTTCCCCTCCTCTTTCAACTTCTGTCTGTCTTATCAAGTTAAACAGAAAAAAGAAAAGGAAGGAGAAAAATTGGCTACTGGAATGGTGGATTCCTAGTGCTGCCTGTTGAAAAAAAAAAAATGATCTCTATCTGCTCTAATTAATGTTTAAAACCAAAATAAGATTTCCCTCCATCCATTCTGCATCATTTGTTCATTTTACTCTAGAATGCTTGGTGCTTCTTTTTTTTTTTTTTTATAAGGGGATTATCACTTGTTACACATTTCTTTGACCTTAAGGGGGAAAAAAAAGTAAAATTTTCCCTTATAAAAATAAAATGCACAATCATGACAACTAATTTTGAAAATCCAGAGGGTGGTAAAGAGGAAATCCTTTTCTCTCAAGACTACTTTTTTTTTCTTCTGGTCACCAGGTTATTGCTGGGGCTCAGTGCCTGCACAATAAATCTACTGCTCCTGGAAGCCTCCCTACACTCTTAATCTCTTTTACTGATAGGACGGAGATAAACTGAGAGGGGAAGAGGGGGTAGAGAGGGAAGGACAGACATCTGCAGCCTTGCTTCACCACTCATGAAGCTTCCCTGAAGGTGGGCACTGGAGGCTTGAACCTGAGTCCTGGTAATGAGTTCACTCAACTGCATACACCACTGCCCAGAACAAAAGCTATCTTTTTGCAACATGCAATACTTTTATGTACCTTTTTTTCTTTTTCTTCTTCTCTCTCTCTCTTTTCCTTTTTTTTTTTTTAATCTATTCCCTTTTGTTGCCCTTGCTGTTTTATTGTTGTAGTTATTATTGATGTCACTGTTGTTGGATAGGACAAAGAGAAATGGAGAGAGGAGGGGAAGATAGAGAAGGGGAAGAGAAAGACAGACACCTGCAGACCTGCTTCACCGCTTGTGAAGCGACTCTCCTGCAGGTGGGGAGCCAGGGGCTCGAACCGGGATCCTTAGGCCCGTCCTTGTGCTTTGTGCCACCTGCGCTTAACCCGCTGAGCTACAGCCCGACTCACATCTGTTTATTTTTTTTCAAGCACAATATTTTATGCATATTGTGATCATACTCTACAGACTGTTTTATATCCTAGTTTAGTCCTTTAACATGATAACATCTCTGCTAAATAAAATTTTTTATTTTATTTTTATTTATAAAAAAGAAACATTGACAAAACCATAGGATAAAAGTTCCCACCACCAGAACTCTGTATCCCATCCCCTCCCCTGATAACTTTCCTATTCTTTATCCCTCTGGGAGTATGGACCCAGGGTCATTGTGGGGTGCAGAAGGTAGAAGGTCTGGCTTCTGTAATTGTTTCCCCACTGAACATGGGCGTTGACCGGTTGATCCATACTCCCAGCCTGTCTGTCTCTTTCCCTAGTGGGGAAGGGCTCTGGGGAAGTGGAACTCCAGGACACATTGGTGGGGTTGTCTGTCCAGGGAAGTCTGGTTGGCATACTACTAGCATCTAGAACCTGGTGGCTGAAAAGAGTTAACATAGAAAGCCAAACAAATTGTTGACCAATCATGGACCTAAAGGCTGGAGTAGTGCAGATGAAGAGTTGGGGGGGTTCCTCCATTTTGTGGATAGCTAGTAGGCATATTGTAGTTAAATTCCAAAGGGCCTGTGCCTATACCAGGTTTTTTTTTTTTTTTTTCCCCTTTTTCTTTTTGCCCTTGAGCCTGAAATCTGATATGCTGGTGGATCCAAGTTATTGTCTGGGGAGATGATGTCATGGCTGGAAAAAGGACCAGAAAGCTGGATAAGGGAAGAGAGTAGCTCCCTAATATGGGAAAGGGGTATAAATATTGTTAACTGTAAACCCCACTGATTTGATGTGATCTGGGTTCCATAATTAGCTTAGGAGCCTATGTGACCTCTGCATCCCTGTAGATCTGAGCTCACATTCTGTGGTCATGAGTAGGAACGTTCTAAGCTGCCCCAGTATTGACCCATCTTCCTCAGGTGTAGCATAGAGTATGTTGTCCAGCCTCCCTTTGGAGAATGGAACATTCTACTGTTGTTGATCCAAGTTGAGAGCAAGTCCTATGTGGACCCACAAAGGGGTCTATTGTATTGTTCCTGATAGAAATGATCAGTAACAATGGAGAGAGGGATATATTCAAGGTCTAGGCCCATCATGTCTGTTTGGGAATCTCAGGACTCCCCGACTAGGCCCCAGCTGTTGGGGTGGCCTGATAGTGACTAAAGAGTCATCATTAAAGTGTGCCGGTCTCTTGCCCTTATTCAGCGTTTGCAGTCCTTGCTTTGCTAAGGTTAGCTTTGGAGTGAGTGAGAGAACTGTAATAGAAAGTAGTTGAGGGTATCTAAGTCTAAGCAGACACTATTTCATTATGAACTTGATACTGACTCACTACAGACTATTGTCTACTTTTGCTTTCAGATATATATTTTGCCCTAATTTATGGATACATGTGAACATATGCCCTATGTCATGGGACCTGGTCTATTTTGAGACTCTGTTAGGAAGTGAACCTCCTGGAATGGAATTAGAGAATACTATGAAAGGAAAGTCTCACCCGAGTAATGAGGGTGAAGGGTTGCCTGACGTCTCTGGACACAATCTGAAGTGAAGTGTGCTAAGGTGGTACTCATTGCCCTAAATAGAATTTTTTTTAATAATTATATATTTTTTATTATTTTATTTATTTCCTTTTTGTTACCCTTGTTTTTATTGTTGTTGTAGTTATTGTTGTTGATGTTGTTGTTGTTGGATAGGACAGAGAGAAATGGAGAGAGGAGGGGAAGACAGAGAGGAGGAAAGAAAGACAGACACCTGCAGACCTGCTTCACCGCCTGTGAAGCGACTCCCCTGCAGGTGGGGAGCCGGGGGCTCGAACCGGGATCCTCTTGCCGGTCCCTGCGCTTTGCGCCACATGCGCTTAACCCGCTGCGCTATGGCCCGAACCCCCTAAATAGAATTTTTAATGTCTGTTCATGCTCAAGAATTTACCAACACAGATTTTAATCTTGGTCAATTTCTGTTTAGAACAGCTGTGACTTGGGCTGGATAGAAACCACTGGCTAGGGCATGTGTCCCTAAGGCATGTGTGGACGCCACAGCAGTCGAGGCTGTGATGCCTCTTCTTTTATCTCCTTCCTTCTCTCTGTCGCTCTCTGAATGCAAACGTCAGCCCAACAGTAGTGGACTTGAGCACCGTGAAGCCCTGGCGCCTGAGCCAGGTTCAAGCTCCCGGTCCCACCTTCAGAGGGAAGCTTCAGGCGTGGTGAAGCAGTGCTGCAGATGTCTGTCTCTCTCCCTCTTCAACTCCTCCTCGCCACTCCTCTCAATCTTTCTCTGTCTCTACACAATAACTAAGTAAATAGAGTCTTAAAAATAAAAGATATGAGTATAAGGTCTTGATAAATCTTGTCAAACTGCTTTCCCCGAAGGTATTTTAATATATATATATTCCTGTCAGCAAAGTGTCAGTGTTCACTGTCTGTCTTAGACAGGACATGGCTGTGAATGCAGTGGCTGAGCTAGTCAGTTCTCAAGAACTTTGGAACTAACTGCGTGCACATATTCACACACACACACTCACACATATTCACACACACACACACACACATATTCACACTCACACACATTCACACACACACACACACATATTCACACTCACACACATTCACACTCACACATATTCACACTCACACACACATACACATATTCTCACACTCACATACACATTCATACACACTCACACACACATTCACACATATTCACACACACACTCACACATATTCACACACTCACACATATTCACACACACATTCACACATTCACACACACACACATTCACACATATTCACACACACACTCACACACATTCACACACACACTCACACACACACATACACACTTACACACACATTCATACACACACACTCACACACACATTCACACATACACTCACACACACATTGACACACTCATACACACACATATTCACACACTCATACACTCATACACACACACACACACACACTTTTAAAATCTGTTTTTCTCTTGCCACCAGTATTATTGCTGGAGCTTAGAGCCTGCTTGATGAATCTATTGCTCCCAGAGGCTTTCTCCTCCTCCTCCTCCTTCTCCTTCTTTCTATTTTATTTGATAGGACAAAGAAGAACTGGGAGGGGTGGGGGAGATGGAGAGGGAGATAGAAAGATAGACACCTGCAGACCTGATTCATTGTTCATGAAGCATCCCACTGCAGGTGGGGAGCCAGGGCTCAAACCCAGGTCCTTGTACTCAACTGGGTATGCCACTGCCTGCCCCCCCAATTAACTTTTTTAAAGGTTTGTTTATAGATGAGAGTGAGATTTAATCAGAACATCACTCTGGAATATGTAATACCAGTGATCAAACTTGGGACTCTCATACCTGTGTGTCCAGTTCTCTAACCACTGTACCACCTCCCAGACCACAAATAAAATAGTTTTAGTTTTAAATATGGTTTTCGCAGAAAAGAAATAGTTTTGGTGAGAATGGCAGACAATAGAAAAAAATAAATAAAAGGCATCAGAACAGAGTTGAATGCAGATATATTAGCTCTGTGATCTTGGTAAATAACTATTTTTACTCTCAGTTCCCTCACTTAGAAAATATAGATATGAATTATCTCAACAGGATTACTGTAATTTAATAGAAGAATAGATAGGGAGCACTCAGTGGGTGCTGGCTTGCATTCTCTGTTTAACCAGTATTTAGTGAGCGGTGAGCTCTGCAGAGATAACGGCCCCTCTCTGTAGGGAGACAGACCTGGCATGGAGGAAGTGTCTTTCACCTGTAAATCGTGTGTGGGGTGGGGAGGTGGGTTCTGCCGGGAAGCAGCAACCTTTTGCTTGTGTAGGTGGTGGGAGACTATACGGAAGAAATGGTTCTCTCGTTGGCACTCTGTAAAACTGGACGATAGGTCAGCAAGTGGGCAAAGAGAATATGCAGTCTAGGAAGAGGGAACTGAGGAGACACATTGATTGAGGCAAGAAGGAGACTAGATGAAGAGAAAGAAAGAAAAAGGAAAGGAGCTGTTGTCCAAGCACCCTCCGTGGGTGAGGGGGTCGAACCAGTGGCCGGCCTCTCTCTGATGCCTCTCACATGTAAGTCTAGTGCATAAACTTCTGTGCTGTCTCCCCTACGCCCCTGAGAAAAGCTTTTGGTGGGGCAAGCATCATACTGAATCTGAACATGTTTAATTTCTTACTGGCAGTGAGTAGATAATTGTAAGTTTGGGCCGGGTATGAATATGCTACTAGTGCTGAAAACAGTACAGACTTAAATGGTGAAAATGATATGGCAGTCCTGATGACATTAGGGATGCAATCATCCCTCCATCCAAATACTGAATTGTTGTCAGTGCCATGAAGGATCCGTGACTTGTCCTCCAGGCACTCAGCCGTAAGAAGAAATGATTTTTGTGCTCTCCTTGCTTCAGCTCTGTTGTGATCACAGAACTGTAGAGTCTATATGAAGAGATCTCCAGGGCGATAGAAATGCTGCCCTGTGTTAAAATATTTTTTTGCGGGAGTCGGGCTGTAGCGCAGCGTGTTAAGCGCACGTGGCACCAAGCGCAAGGACGGGCAGAAGGATCCCAGGTCGAGCTTCCGGCTCCCCACCTGCAGGGGAGCAGGTCTGCTGGTGTCTATCTTTCTCTCCCCCTCTCTGTCTTCCCCTCCTCTCTCCATTTCTCTTTCCTATTCAACAAGGGTGACATCAATAACAACAATAACTACAACAACAACAACAACAACAAAAAAGGGCAACAAAAAGGGAAAATAAATATTTAAAAAATTAGAATCTTTTTTGCTAGACCAGGAGAGTTACCTGGTGGTAGGGAGCAATGTGTGAGGTTAGGAGGCGACTTTCCGGCAGGGCCAGAGTCCTTCCTCGCCCAGCTGGGGCTCCTGGTAAGACTGGCATGTTTAGGGAATCGTGAGTAGGACCATAGCATAGGCTGGGTGGGTCAGAGCAGTGAGAGATCCGACATACAGCTTTTTAAAGAATTTTTTTTAACTTTTCTCTTTTTTTCTTATCTTTATTTATTGGATAGAAGCAGTCAGAAATCAAGAGGAATGGGGGGGGATAGAGAGGGAGAGAGACAGAGAGACACCTGCAGCCCTGCTTTACCGCTCACAAAGCTTTCCCCCTGCAGATGGGGACTGGGGGCTTGAACCTGGGTCCTTGAGCACTGTAACCAGGTACGCCACCACCTGGCCCACATACGGCTTTATTTTGGGATAGACATGCCTTCAGAATAACTGAGACTATCACTAGGGGAGAATCCAAAGCATTGCTTTCTTAAACATTTTAAATGCTAACTCAAAAGGCCGCTGTCAGGGCTTGTTTTGAGTTGAAACTGCTTTTTTGAACAGCTCTTAAAGCAAATTCACTTGAACTCTCTGCAGGGTCACCGTGCTTACTGTTTAACCGTCTGTCCTGACCCTTCATTTCATATAGGTGCTGCTTACGCTCGCGCAGAGGAGAGCATCAGGACATTGGTGAACTGCTGTCAGTTGCCATTTTTGCCCACTCCCATGGGGAAGGGTGTCATCCCTGACAACCATCCAAACTGTGTGGCGGCTGCCAGGTCCAGGTGCGTGGCCTTCCAGACTGTGGGTACCGGGACTTGGCAGGAGAGCGTGCTGACCTAAAGGACTCTGTGACGTTAATGAGGCTTGGCAGCACTTGAGCTGTTGCCCATTGTCTTCTGACCCTCATGGTTCCAGAGCAGAACTCGTAGTAGTTGTTTAATCACTTTTCCTGTATAGAATAAGGGTTTGTTGTTGTTGTTTTCTGACTACTTTCAAGATTTAAAGAAAAAAAACTTAGGTTTTCACAGTCCGATCATGTGCCTAGCTAGACATTTCATTTAGAATATACTGTTTGGTGTAATCGTCTTGACTCTTCAAAGTGGAACTTTTTGGCTTTATTTGCTTGTTTGTTTTAATGGAGCACTGCTCAGCTCTGTCTTACAGTGAGTGGTGCAAGGGATTGAACTGGAGACCTTAGAGCCTCAGGCATGAGAGTCTCTGCGCAAATAACCATTATTTATTTATGTTTCCCTGCCCTTTAGCCTTTCTGTCTTCTTCTGCTCTTTGCCCTTAGGGTTATTGAGCCATTGACTGTTATTTCTTTCACCAAATTTGGAATGTTTTGGGCCGTTATTTTCCTCAAATCTGGGTCATCATAGCATTTGCATCTGCTCATGTTGAATCCCCTGTGTATAAGTAATTCTGGATTATACCCTGTGCTTT